>NC_088231.1:28292540-28305040 GCF_036934945.1 Oncorhynchus masou masou
GTGGTGTGGTGTGTAGTGTAGTGTGGTGTTGTGGTGTGGTGTGTAGTGTGGTGTTGTGTGGTGTAGTGTGGTGTAGTGTGGTGTGTAGTGGTGTGGTGTGTAGTGTAGTGTGGTATTGTGTGGTGTAGTGTGGTGTAGTGTGGTGTTGTGGTGTAGTGTAGTGTGGTGTTGTGGTGTAGTGTAGTGTGGTGTGTAGTGTAGTTTGGTGTAGTGGTGTAGTGTGGTGTAGTGGGGTGTGTAGTGTAGTGTGTTGTGGTGTAGTGGTGTAGTGTAGTGTGGTGTAGTGGTGTAGTGTGTTGTGGTGTGTAGTGTGGTGGTGTGGTGTAGTGGTGTAGTGTGTTGTGGTGTGTAGTGTGGTGGTGTGGTGTAGTGGTGTAGTGTGTTGTGGTGTGTAGTGTGGTGGTGTGGTGTAGTGGTGTAGTGTGGTGTGGTGTGTAGTGTAGTGGGGTGTAGTGGTGTAGTGTGGTGTGGTGTGTAGTGTAGTGTGGTGTTGTGGTGTGGTGTGTAGTGTGGTGTTGTGTGGTGTAGTGTGGTGTAGTGTGGTGTGTAGTGGTGTGGTGTGTAGTGTTGTGTGGTGTAGTGTGGTGTAGTGTGGTGTAGTGTGGTGTTGTGGTGTAGTGTAGTGTGGTGTAGTGTGGTGTTGTGGTGTAGTGTAGTGTGGTGTGTAGTGTAGTTTGGTGTAGTGGTGTAGTGTGGTGTAGTGGGGTGTGTAGTGTAGTGTGTTGTGGTGTAGTGGTGTAGTGTAGTGTGGTGTAGTGGTGTAGTGTGTTGTGGTGTGTAGTGTGGTGGTGTGGTGTAGTGGTGTGTAGTGTAGTGTGTAGTGGTGTGGTGTAGTGGTGTGGTGTAGTGGTGTGTGTAGTGGTGTAGTGTAGTGTAGTGTAGTGTGGTGTGTGGTGTGTGGTGTGTGGTGTAGTGGTGTAGTGTAGTGTAGTGTAGTGTAGTGTAGTGTAGTGTAGTGTGGTGTGTAGTGTGTTGTAGTGTAGTGTGGTGGTGTGGTGTAGTGGTGTGTGGTGGGGTGTAGTGTAGTGTAGTGTAGTGTGGTGTGGTGTTGTAGTGGTGTAGTGTAGTGTAGTGTAGTGTAGTGTAGTGGTGTGGTGTAGTGTGGTGGTGTAGTGTAGTGTAGTGTAGTGTGGTGTTGTAGTGGTGTGTAGTGTAGTGTAGTGTGGTGTTGTGTGGTGTTGTGGTGTGTGGTGTTGTGTAGTGGTGTGTGGTGTAGTGTAGTGTAGTGTTGTGTACTGTAGTGGGGTGTGTGGTGTAGTGTAGTGTAGTGTAGTGTAGTGTAGTGGTGTAGTGTAGTGGTGTAGTGTAGTGGTGTAGTGTAGAGTAGAGTAGTGTAGTGTAGTGGGGTGTAGTGGGGTGTAGTGGTGTAGTGTAGTGGTGTAGTGTAGTGGTGTAGTGTAGAGTAGAGTAGTGTAGTGTAGTGTAGTGTAGTGTAGTGTAGTGTAGTGGTGTAGTGTAGTGGTGTAGTGTAGTGGTGTAGTGTAGAGTAGAGTAGTGTAGTGTAGTGTAGTGTAGTGTAGTGGGGTGTAGTGGTGTAGTGTAGTGGTGTAGTGTAGTGGTGTAGTGTAGAGTAGAGTAGTGTAGTGTAGTGTAGTGTAGTGTAGTGTAGTGTAGTGGTGTAGTGTAGTGGTGTAGTGTAGTGGTGTAGTGTAGAGTAGAGTAGTGTAGTGTAGTGTAGTGTAGTGGTGTAGTGTAGAGTAGAGTAGTGTAGTGTAGTGTAGTGTAGTGTAGTGGGGTGTAGTGGTGTAGTGGTGTAGTGTAGTGGTGTAGTGGTGTGTAGTGTAGTGGTGTGTGGTGTAGTGTGTAGTGGTGTAGTGTAGTGGTGTGTAGTGTAGTGTGTAGTGTAGTGTAGTGTAGTGGTGTAGTGTAGTGTGGTGTAGTGTAGTGTAGTGTGTAGTGGTGTGGTGTAGTGGTGTAGTGTGGTGTAGTGGTGTAGTGTAGTGTAGTGTGGTGTAGTGTAGTGTAGTGTAGTGTGTAGTGGTGTGGTGTAGTGGTGTAGTGGTGTAGTGTAGTGTGGTGTAGTGTAGTGTAGTGTAGTGTGTAGTGGTGTGGTGTAGTGGTGTAGTGGTGTAGTGTAGAGTAGAGTAGTGTAGTGTAGTGTAGTGGTGTAGTGTAGAGTAGTGTAGTGTAGAGTAGTGTAGTGGTGTAGTGTAGAGTAGAGTAGTGTAGTGTGGTGTAGTGGTGTAGTGGTGTGTAGTGTAGTGTAGTGTAGTGTGTAGTGGTGTAGTGTAGTGGTGTGTAGTGGTGTAGTGTGGTGTAGTGTAGTGTGGTGTAGTGTAGTGTAGTGTAGTGGTGTAGTGGTGTAGTGTAGTGGTGTTGTGTAGTGTAGTGTAGTGGTGTGTAGTGGTGTAGTGTAGTGTGGTGTGTAGGGGTGTAGTGTAGTGTAGTGGTGTGTAGTGGTGTAGTGTAGTGTAGTGTGGTGTAGTGTAGTGTAGTGTAGTGTAGTGTAGTGGTGTGTAGTGTAGTGTAGTGTAGTGTAGTGTAGTGTAGTGTAGTGTAGTGGTGTGTAGTGTAGTGTAGTGGTGTGTAGTGTAGTGTAGTGGTGTGTAGTGTAGTGTAGTGGTGTGTAGTGTGTAGTGTGTAGTGTGTAGTGGTGTGGTGTGTAGTGGTGTAGTGTAGTGTAGTGTAGTGTAGTGGTGTAGTGTGTAGTGTAGTGGTGTGTAGTGTAGTGTAGTGTAGTGTAGTGTAGTGGTGTGTAGTGTAGTGTAGTGGTGTGTAGTGTAGTGTAGTGGTGTGTAGTGTAGTGTAGTGTAGTGTAGTGGTGTGTAGTGTAGTGTAGTGGTGTGTAGTGTAGTGTAGTGTAGTGTAGTGTAGTGTAGTGTAGTGGTGTGTAGTGTAGTGTAGTGTAGTGGTGTGTAGTGTAGTGTAGTGGTGTGTAGTGTAGTGTAGTGTAGTGTAGTGTAGTGTAGTGTAGTGTAGTGGTGTGTAGTGTAGTGTAGTGTAGTGGTGTGTAGTGTAGTGTAGTGGTGTGTAGTGTAGTGTAGTGTAATGTAGTGTAGTGTAGTGGTGTGTAGTGTAGTGGTGTGTAGTGTAGTGTAGTGTAGTGTAGTGTAGTGGTGTGTAGTGTAGTGTAGTGTAGTGTAGTGTAGTGTAGTGGTGTGTAGTGTAGTGGTGTGTAGTGTAGTGTAGTGTAGTGCAGTGTAGTGTAGTGTAGTGGTGTGTAGTGTAGTGGTGTGTAGTGTAGTGGTGTAGTGGTGTAGTGGTGTAGTGTAGTGTAGTGTAGTGGTGTGTAGTGTAGTGTAGTGTAGTGTAGTGTAGTGGTGTGTAGTGTAGTGGTGTGTAGTGTAGTGTAGTGTAGTGTGGTGTAGTGTAGTGTAGTGTAGTGTAGTGTAGTGGTGTAGTGTGTAGTGTAGTGTAGTGGTGTAGTGGTGTAGTGTGTAGTGTAGTGTGTGTAGTGTAGTGGTGTGTAGTGTAGTGTAGTGTAGTGTAGTGTAGTGGTGTAGTGTGTAGTGTAGTGTAGTGGTGTAGTGGTGTAGTGTGTAGTGTAGTGGTGTGTAGTGTAGTGGTGTGTAGTGTAGTGTAGTGTAGTGGTGTGTAGTGTAGTGTAGTGGTGTGTAGTGTAGTGTAGTGTAGTGTGGTGTAGTGTAGTGTAGTGTAGTGGTGTGTAGTGTAGTGTAGTGTAGTGTAGTGTAGTGTAGTGTAGTGGTGTGTAGTGTAGTGTAGTGTAGTGTAGTGTAGTGGTGTGTAGTGTAGTGTAGTGTAGTGTAGTGGTGTAGTGTGGTGTTGTGGTGGGGTGTAGTGGTGTTGTGGTGGGGTGTAGTGTGTTGTGGTGGGGTGTAGTGGTGTTGTGGTGGGGTGTAGTGTGTTGTGGTGGGGTGTAGTGTAGTGTAGTGTAGTGTGTAGTGTAGTGTAGTGGTGTAGTGTAGTGTAGTGTAGTGTAGTGTAGTGTAGTGTGGTGTAGTGTAGTGTAGTGTAGTGTAGTGTAGTGTAGTGTAGTGTGGTGTGTAGTGTAGTGTAGTGTAGTGTGTGTGTAGTGTAGTGTAGTGTAGTGTAGTGTAGTGTAGTGTAGTGTAGTGTGGTGTGGTGTGTAGTGTAGTGTAGTGGTGTGTAGTGTAGTGTAGTGTAGTGTAGTGTAGTGTAGTGTAGTGTAGTGTAGTGTAGTGTAGTGTGTAGTGTAGTGTAGTGTAGTGTAGTGTAGTGTAGTGTAGTGTAGTGGTGTAGTAGTGTAGTGTAGTGTAGTGTAGTGTAGTGTATTGTAGTGGTGTGTAGTGTAGTGGTGTAGTGTAGTGTAGTGTAGTGTAGTGTAGTGTAGTGTAGTGTAGTGGTGTAGTAGTGTAGTGTAGTGTAGTGTAGTGTAGTGGTGTAGTGTAGTGTGTAGTGGTGTAGTGTAGTGTAGTGTAGTGTAGTGTAGTGTAGTGTAGTGTAGTGTGGTGTGTAGTGTAGTGTAGTGTAGTGGTGTGTAGTGTAGTGTAGTGTAGTGTAGTGTAGTGTAGTGTAGTGTAGTGTGGTGTGTAGTGTAGTGTAGTGGTGTGTAGTGTAGTGTAGTGTAGTGTAGTGTAGTGTAGTGTAGTGTAGTGTGTAGTGTGTAGTGTAGTGTAGTGTAGTGTAGTGTAGTGTAGTGTAGTGTAGTGGTGTAGTAGTGTAGTGTAGTGTAGTGTAGTGTAGTGTATTGTAGTGGTGTGTAGTGTAGTGGTGTAGTGTAGTGTAGTGTAGTGTAGTGTAGTGTAGTGTAGTGTAGTGTAGTGGTGTAGTAGTGTAGTGTAGTGTAGTGTAGTGTAGTGTAGTGGTGTAGTGTAGTGTGTAGTGGTGTAGTAGTGTAGTGTAGTGTGTAGTGTAGTGGTGTAGTGTGTAGTGTAGTGGTGTAGTGTAGTGTGTAGTGGTGTAGTAGTGTAGTGTAGTGTGTAGTGGTGTGGTGTAGTGTAGTGTGTAGTGTGTAGTGTGGTGTAGTGTAGTGGTGTGTAGTGTAGTGGTGTGTGTAGTGTAGTGGTGTAGTAGTGTAGTGGTTTAGTGTAGTGTAGTGGTGTGTGTAGTGTAGTGGTGTAGTAGTGTAGTGGTTTAGTGTAGTGTAGTGGTGTAGTAGTGTAGTGGTGTAGTAGTGTAGTGGTGTGTGTAGTGTAGTGGTGTAGTAGTGTAGTGGTTTAGTGTAGTGTAGTGGTGTAGTAGTGTAGTGTAGTGTAGTGTAGTGTAGTGTAGTGTAGTGTAGTGTAGTGTGTAGTAGTGTAGTGTAGTGTAGTGTGGTGTAGTGTAGTGTAGTGTGTAGTAGTGTAGTGTAGTGTAGTGTAGTGTAGTGTAGTGTAGTGTGTAGTAGTGTAGTGTAGTGTAGTGTGTGGTGACTCACTTGTACCCCTGAAGGGTCAGGATACATTTGGAGTCGTGCTGGCAGGGGTTCAACTCTGGAGCACAGAAATCTAATTTCTCCTCACACAGCTCACCTACACACACACACACACACACACACACACACACACACACACACACACACACACACACACACACACACACACACACACACACACACACACACACACACACACACACACACACACACACACACACACACACACACATTTAACATAACATAACATTTAAGTCATTTGGCAGACGCTCTTATCCAGAGCGACTTACAAATTGGTGAATTCACCTTCTGACATCCAGTGGAACAGCCACTTTACAATAGTGCATCTAAATCATTTAAGGGGGGGTGAGAAGGATAACTTTATCCTATCCTAGGTATTCCTTAAAGAGGAACACACACACACACAGGCAGTTAACCCACTGTTCCCAGGCCGTCATTGAAAATAAGAATTTGTTCTTAACTGACTTGCCTGGTTAAATAAAGGTAAAATAAATAAATAAACACGTACAGTTCAACATCCCTCTCTCAATTTTTCATTTTCAATTAAAAGTTTTTATTGTCATGGGAAACACGTTAACATTACCAAAGCAAATAAACTAGATAATAAACTAAAGTGAAATCAACAATATAAAACAGTAAACATTACACTCACAGAAGTTCCAAAAGAATAAAGACATTTCACATGTTATGTTATGTCTGTAAACACAGTTGTAATGATGTGACACATCGTTACAGTGCAAAAGGGGAAGTCCTCTCCCTCATTGGAAGGTCGGAGGACAACTGGAGGTACAACATGACAGTTTCAGACAGCAGAGTGAAGCAGACTGAAGCAGACTGAAGCAGAACAGGACAGCAGAGTGAAGCAGAGTGAAGCAGAACAGGACAGCAGAGTGAAGCAGACTGAAGCAGAACAGGACAGCAGAGTGAAGCAGACTGAAGCAGAACAGGACAGCAGACTGAAGCAGAGTGAAGCAGACTGAAGCAGAACAGGACAGCAGAGTGAAGCAGACTGAAGCAGAACAGGACAGCAGAGTGAAGCAGAACAGAACAGCAGAGTGAAGCAGAACAGAACAGCAGACTGAAGCAGAACAGAACAGCAGAGTGAAGCAGAACAGAACAGCAGAGTGAAGCAGAACAGAACAGCAGACTGAAGCAGAACAGGACAGCAGAGTGAAGCAGACTGAAGCAGAACAGAACAGCAGAGTGAAGCAGAACAGAACAGCAGAGTGAAGCAGAACAGAACAGCAGAGTGAAGCAGAACAGAACAGCAGACTGAAGCAGAACAGGACAGCAGAGTGAAGCAGACTGAAGCAGAACAGAACAGCAGAGTGAAGCAGAACAGGACAACAGAGTGAAGCAGAACAGGACAACAGAGTGAAGCAGAACAGGACAACAGAGTGAAGCAGAACAGAACAGCAGAGTGAAGCAGAACAGGACAACAGAGTGAAGCAGAACAGGACAACAGAGTGAAGCAGAACAGGACAGCAGAGTGAAGCAGACTGAAGCAGAACAGGACAGCAGACTGAAGCAGAACAGGACAACAGAGTGAAGCAGAACAGGACAGCAGAGTGAAGCAGAACAGAACAGCAGAGTGAAGCAGAACAGGACAACAGAGTGAAGCAGAACAGGACAGCAGAGTGAAGCAGAACAGGACAACAGAGTGAAGCAGACTGAAGCAGAACAGGACAGCAGACTGAAGCAGAACAGGACAACAGAGTGAAGCAGAACAGGACAACAGACTGAAGCAGAACAGGACAACAGAGTGAAGCAGAACAGGACAACAGAGTGAAGCAGAACAGGACAACAGAGTGAAGCAGAACAGGACAACAGAGTGAAGCAGAACAGGACAACAGAGTGAAGCAGAACAGAACAGCAGAGTGAAGCAGAACAGGACAACAGAGTGAAGCAGAACAGGACAACAGAGTGAAGCAGAACAGGACAGCAGAGTGAAGCAGACTGAAGCAGAACAGGACAGCAGACTGAAGCAGAACAGGACAACAGAGTGAAGCAGAACAGGACAGCAGAGTGAAGCAGAACAGAACAGCAGAGTGAAGCAGAACAGGACAACAGAGTGAAGCAGAACAGGACAGCAGAGTGAAGCAGAACAGGACAACAGAGTGAAGCAGACTGAAGCAGAACAGGACAGCAGACTGAAGCAGAACAGGACAACAGAGTGAAGCAGAACAGGACAACAGACTGAAGCAGAACAGGACAACAGAGTGAAGCAGAACAGGACAACAGAGTGAAGCAGAACAGGACAACAGAGTGAAGCAGACTGAAGCAGAACAGGACAGCAGAGTGAAGCAGAGTGAAGCAGAACAGGACAGCAGAGTGAAGCAGAACAGGACAGCAGAGTGAAGCAGACTGAAGCAGAACAGGACAGCAGAGTGAAGCAGAACAGGACAGCAGAGTGAAGCAGACTGAAGCAGAACAGGACAGCAGAGTGAAGCAGACTGAAGCAGAACAGGACAGCAGACTGAAGCAGACTGAAGCAGAGCAGGATAACAGAGTGAAGCAGAACAGGACAGACAGACGGAGAGAGAGAAAAGAGACTAACCTCTCTCCACCTCATTGGTAGCAGCTGCAAGGCACAGACAGACAGACAGAAATAGAGAGAGAGAGAGAGAGAGAGAGAGAGAGAGAGAGAGAGAGAGAGAGAGAGAGAGAGAGAGAGAGAGAGAGAGAGAGAGAGAGAGAGAGAGAGAGAGGAGAGAGAAAGAGAAAGAGAGAGACAGAAAGAGAGAGAGACAAGAGACCGAGAGGGAGAGAGAAAGAGAAAGAGAGAGACAGAAAGAGAGAGACAGAAAGAGAGAGACAGAAAGAGAGAGAGACAAGAGACCGAGAGAAAGAGAGAGGGAGAGAGAGGACATGAGTAGCACATTAAGTTAGCGGTTAGTGAGAATCACACAACAACAGCTGTTAGCTACAGAAGCAGACAGAGAGACAGAACAAACGATCAAGCACAATAGAAAAGAGAGTGTGTGTGTGTTCAAGTGTGTGTGTGTGTGTGTGTGTGTGTGTGTGTTCAAGTGTGTGTGTGTGTGTTCAAGTGTGTGTGTGTGTTCAAGTGTGTGTGTGTTTTAACTGTGTACTCCAGGCCACACATGCAGGTGTAGTTGTTGAGGTGTGTGTGTGTGTGTTTCAGTGTGTGTGTGTTACCTGTGTACTCCAGGCCACACATGCAGGTGTAGTTGTTGAGGTGTGTGTGTGTGTGTGTTTCAGTGTGTGTGTGTTACCTGTGTACTCCAGGCCACACATGCAGGTGTAGTTGTTGAGGTGTGTGTGTGTTCAAGTGTGTGTGTGTTTTAAGTGTGTGTGTGTTTCAGTGTGTGTGTGTTACCTGTGTACTCCAGGCCACACATGCAGGTGTAGTTGTTGACTCCGTCGATGCAGGTTGAGTTGTTCTCACAGTCGTTGTCTTCACAGTCGTCAACGTTGATCTCACACACATCCCCCTCGAAACCCTCCGCACACACACACCTGGACACACACACACACACACACACACACACACACACACACACACACACACACACACACACACACACACACACACACACACACATATGACATGCTGTCAAGAAGTATCAGACCTCCACATTAATACTATAGACAGGGGGTATCAGACCTCTACATTAATACTATAGACAGGGGGGGTATCAGACCTCCACATTAATACTATAGACAGGGGGGTATCAGACCTCTACATTAATACTATAGACAGGGGGTATCAGACCTCTACATTAATACTATAGACAGGGGGGTATCAGACCTCTACATTAATACTATAGACAGGGGGGTATCAGACCTCCACATTAATACTATAGACAGGGGGGGGTATCAGACCTCTACATTAATACTATAGACAGGGGGGTATCAGACCTCTACATTAATACTATAGACAGGGGGGTATCAGACCTCTACATTAATACTATAGACAGGGGGGTATCAGACCTCTACATTAATACTATAGACAGGGGGGGGTATCAGACCTCTACATTAATACTATAGACAGGGGGGTATCAGACCTCTACATTAATACTATAGACAGGGGGGTATCAGACCTCTACATTAATACTATAGACAGGGGGGGGGTATCAGACCTCCACATTAATACTATAGACAGGGGGGGGGGTATCAGACCTCTACATTAATACTATAGACAGGGGGGTATCAGACCTCTACATTAATACTATAGACAGGGGGGTATCAGACCTCTACATTAATACTATAGACAGTTGGGGGGGGGGGGGGGGTATCAGACCTCTACATTAATACTATAGACAGGGGGGGGGGGGGGGGTATCAGACCTCTACATTAATACTATAGACAGGGGGGTATCAGACCTCCACATTAATACTATAGACAGGGGGGTATCAGACCTCTACATTAATACTATAGACAGGGGGGTATCAGACCTCCACATTAATACTATAGACAGGGGGGTATCAGACCTCCACATTAATACTATAGACGGGGGGGTATCAGACCTCTACATTAATACTATAGACAGGGGGGTATCAGACCTCCACATTAATACTATAGACAGGGGGGTATCAGACCTCCACATTAATACTATAGACAGGGGGGTATCAGACCTCTACATTAATACTATAGACAGGGGGGGGTATCAGACCTCCACATTAATACTATAGACAGGGGGGGGGGTATCAGACCACATTAATACTATAGACAGGGGGGTATCAGACCTCTGCATTAATACTATAGACAGGGGGGGGGGTATCAGACCTCTACATTAATACTATAGACAGGGGGGTATCAGACCTCCACATTAATACTATAGACAAGGGGGGGTATCAGACCTCCACATTAATACTATAGACAGGGGGGTATCAGACCTCTACATTAATACTATAGACAGGGGGGGGTATCAGACCTCTACATTAATACTATAGACGGGGGGGGGTATCAGACCA
This sequence comes from Oncorhynchus masou masou, assembly GCF_036934945.1. NCBI lineage: Eukaryota > Metazoa > Chordata > Actinopteri > Salmoniformes > Salmonidae > Oncorhynchus > Oncorhynchus masou. Next base: position 28,302,774 of record NC_088231.1, read on the forward strand.
CATTAATACTATAGACAGGGGGGTATCAGACCTCTACATTAATACTATAGACGGGGGGGGTATCATATCTGATACCCCCCTCTATAGTATAATACTATAGACAGGGGGGTATCAGATTAATGTAGAGGTCTCCACATAGTATTACTATAGACATAGTATTAATGTGGGGTCTGATATCTATAGACCTCCCCCTGTCTATAGTATCATTAATACTATAGACAGGGGGGGTATCAGACCTCTACATTAATACTATAGACAGGGGGGTATCAGACCTCTACATTAATACTATAGACAGGGGGGGGTATCAGACCTCTACATTAATACTATAGACAGGGGGGTATCAGACCTCTACATTAATACTATAGACGGGGGGTATCAGACCTCTACATTAATACTATAGACAGGGGGGTATCAGACCTCTACATTAATACTATAGACAGGGGGGTATCAGACCTCCACATTAATACTATAGACAGGGGGGTATCAGACCTCTACATTAATACTATAGACAGGGGGGGGGGGGTATCAGACCTCTACATTAATACTATAGACAGGGGGTATCAGACCTCTACATTAATACTATAGACAGGGGGTATCAGACCTCTACACTATAGACGGGGGGGTATCAGACCTCTACATTAATACTATAGACAGGGGGGTATCAGACCTCCACATTAATACTATAGACAGGGGGGGTATCAGACCTCCACATTAATACTATAGACGGGGGGGTATCAGACCTCTACATTAATACTATAGACAGGGGGGTATCAGACCTCTACATTAATACTATAGACAGGGGGGTATCAGACCTCCACATTAATACTATAGACAGGGGGGTATCAGACCTCTACATTAATACTATAGACAGGGGGGTATCAGACCTCCACATTAATACTATAGACAGGGGGGTATCAGACCTCCACATTAATACTATAGACGGGGGGGGTATCAGACCACATTAATACTATAGACAGGGGGTATCAGACCTCTACATTAATACTATAGACAGGGGGGTATCAGACCTCTACATTAATACTATAGACAGGGGGTATCAGACCTCCACATTAATACTATAGACAAGGGGGGGTATCAGACCTCCACATTAATACTATAGACAGGGGGGTATCAGACCTCTACATTAATACTATAGACAGGGGGGGTATCAGACCTCCACATTAATACTATAGACAGGGGGGGGTATCAGACCACATTAATACTATAGACAGGGGGGTATCAGACCACATTAATACTATAGACAGGGGGTATCAGACCTCTACATTAATACTATAGACAGGGGGGTATCAGACCTCTACATTAATACTATAGACAGGGGGTATCAGACCTCTACATTAATACTATAGACAAGGGGGGTATCAGACCTCCACATTAATACTATAGACAGGGGGGTATCAGACCTCCACATTAATACTATAGACAAGGGGGGTATCAGACCTCCACATTAATACTATAGACAGGGGGGTATCAGACCTCTACATTAATACTATAGACAAGGGGGGTATCAGACCTCCACATTAATACTATAGACAGGGGGGTATCAGACCTCCACATTAATACTATAGACAAGGGGGGGTATCAGACCTCCACATTAATACTATAGACAGGGGGGTATCAGACCTCTACATTAATACTATAGACAGGGGGGTATCAGACCTCCACATTAATACTATAGACAGGGGGTATCAGACCACATTAATACTATAGACAGGGGGGTATCAGACCTCTACATTAATACTATAGACAGGGGGGTATCAGACCTCTACATTAATACTATAGACAGGGGGGTATCAGACCTCTACATTAATACTATAGACAAGGGGGGGGTATCAGACCTCTACATTAATACTATAGACAGGGGGGGTATCAGACCTCCACATTAATACTATAGACAGGGGGGTATCAGACCTCTACATTAATACTATAGACAGGGGGGTATCAGACCTCCACATTAATACTATAGACAGGGGGGTATCAGACCTCTACATTAATACTATAGACAGGGGGGGGTATCAGACCTCTACACTATAGACGGGGGGGTATCAGACCTCTACATTAATACTATAGACAGGGGGGTATCAGACCTCCACATTAATACTATAGACAGGGGGGTATCAGACCTCCACATTAATACTATAGACGGGGGGGGGGGGGTATCAGACCACATTGATACTATAGACAGGGGGGTATCAGACCTCTACATTAATACTATAGACAGGGGGGGTATCAGACCTCTACATTAATACTAT
>NC_088231.1:28310040-28312540 GCF_036934945.1 Oncorhynchus masou masou
ACTGTACACAGCCCCCCCCCACACACAGTACACAGCCCCCCCACACACACAGTACACAGCCACCCCCCACACACACAGTATACAGCCACCCCCCCACACACACACAGTACATAGCCACCCCCCCCACACACACAGTACACAGCCACCCCCCCACACACACACAGTACACAGCCCCCCCCCCCACACACACACACACACAGTACACAGCCCCCCTACACACACAGTACACAGCCCCCCCCCCACACGCACAGTACACAGCCACCCCCCACACACGCACAGTACACAGCCACCCCCCACACACACACAGTACACAGCCCCCCCCCCCCACACACACACAGTACACAGCCCCCCCCACACACACAGTACACAGCCCCCCCCACACACACAGTACACAGCCCCCCCCCACACACACAGTACACCCCCCACCCCCCCACACATGCACACACAGTACACAGCCCCCACCCCTTGCGTTTTTTCTGGGTTTTTCCGGGTTTGTAAAGGGTCTGAATACTAAAATGTGATATTTACGTTTTTTTTATTTTAATCAATTTGCAAAACTGTCTAAAAACCTGCTTTTTTGCTTCGTCATTATACATACAGTACAACACAAATATATACTGTACATACCTACATACATAAAGTACAACACAAATATATACTGTACATACCTACATACATAAAGTACAACACAAATATATACTGTACATACCTACATACATAAAGTACAACACACATATATACTGTACATACCTACATACATAAAGTACAACACAAATATATACTGTACATACCTACATACATAAAGTACAACACACATATATACTGTACATACCTACATACATAAAGTACAACACAAATATATACTGTACATACCTACATACATACAGTACAACACAAATATATACTGTACATACCTACATACATAAAGTACAACACAAATATATACTGTACATACCTACATACATAAAGTACAACACACATATATACTGTACATACCTACATACATAAAGTACAACACAAATATATACTGTACATACCTACATACATACAGTACAACACAAATATATACTGTACATACCTACATACATAAAGTACAACACACATATATACTGTACATACCTACATACATAAAGTACAACACAAATATATACTGTACATACCTACATACACACAGTACAACACACATATATACTGTACATACCTACATACATACAGTACAACACACATATATACTGTACATACCTACATACATAAAGTACAACACACATATATACTGTACATACCTATATACATAAAGTACAACACAAATATATACTGTACATACCTACATACATAAAGTACAACACACATATATACTGTACATACCTACATACACACAGTACAACACACATATATACTGTACATACCTACATAAACACAGACAGAGTCCTGCACAAGTTTTTCACAAGACTTTTAATAATCACACACACTGTTTCTGTCCCAAATGGCACCCTATTCCCTATATAGTGGTACTACTATAGACCAGAGCCCTATTCCCTATATAGTGGTACTACAATAGACCAGAGCCCTATTCCCTATATAGTGGTACTACTATAGACCCTATTCCCTATATAGTGCACTACTATAGACCAGAGCCCTATTCCCTATATAGTGTACTACTATAGACCAGAGCCCTATTCCCTATATAGTACACTACCATAGACCAGAGCCCTATTCCCTATGTAGTGCACTACTATGGGTCCTGTGTGGCTCAGTCGGTAGAGCATGGCGCTTGCAACGCCAAGCGTCGTGGGTTCGTTTCCCGCTGGGACCACCCATATGCAGTAGTGGCCCCAGCCGACTTGTAAGTCGCTTTGGACAAAAGCGTCTGCTAAATGGGATATATTATTATTATTATATATATTACTATAGACCAGAACCCTATTCCCTATATAGTGGTACTACTATAGACCAGAGCCCTATTCCCTATATAGTGGTACTACTATAGACGAGAGCCCTATTCCCTATATAGTGGCACTACTATAGACCAGAGCCCTATTCCCTATATAGTACACTACTATAGACCAGAGCCCTATTCCCTATATAGTGCACTACTATAGACCAGAGCCCTATTCCCTATATAGTGTTACTACTATAGACCAGAGCCCTATTCCCTATATAGTGGTACTACTTTAGACCAGAGCCCTATTCCCTATATAGTGGTACTACTTTAGACCAGAGCCCTATTCCCTATATAGTGGTACTACTATAGACCAGAGCCCTATTCCCTATATAGTGCACTACTATAGACCAGAGCCCTATTCCCTATATAGTGCACTACTATAGACCAGAGCCCTATTCCCTATATAGTGCACTACTATAGACGAGAGCCCTATTCCCTATATAGTGTTACTACTATAGACCAGAGCCCTATTCCCTATATAGTGTACTACTATAGACCAGAGCCCTATTCCCTATATAGTGCACTACTATAGAAGAGAGCCCTATTCCCTATATAGTG
>NC_088231.1:28317540-28330040 GCF_036934945.1 Oncorhynchus masou masou
GGGTTTATTATGGATCTCTATCTACCAAGGCAGCAGCTACTCTTCCTGGGGTTTATTATGGATCTCTATCTACCAAGACAGCAGCTACTCTTCCTGGGCTTTATTATGGATCTCTATCTACCAAGGCAGCAGCTACTCTTCCTGGTGTTTATTATGGATCTCTATCTACCAAGGCAGCAGCTACTCTTCCTGGGGTTTATTATGGATCCCCATTAGTTCCTGGGGTTTATTATGGATCTCTATCTACCAAGGCAGCAGCTACTCTTCCTGGGGTTTATTATGGATCTCTATCTACCAAGACAGCAGCTACTCTTCCTGGGCTTTATTATGGATCTCTATCTACCAAGGCAGCAGCTACTCTTCCTGGGCTTTATTATGGATCTCTATCTACCAAGACAGCAGCTACTCTTCCTGGGGTTTATTATGGATCTCTATCTACCAAGGCAGCAGCTACTCTCCCTGGGCTTTATTATGGATCTCTATCTACCAAGACAGCAAGCTACTCTTCCTGGGGTTTATTATGGATCTCTATCTGCCAAGGCAGCAGCTACTCTTCCTGGGGTTTATTATGGATCTCTATCTACCAAGGCAGCAGCTACTCTTCCTGGGGTTTATTATGGATCTCTATCTACCAAGGCAGCAGCTACTCTTCCTGGGGTTTATTATGGATCTCTATCTACCAAGGCAGCAGCTACTCTTCCTGGGGTTTATTATGGATCTCTATCTACCAAGACAGCAGCTACTCTTCCTGGGGTTTATTATGGATCTCTATCTACCAAGACAGCAGCTACTCTTCCTGGGGTTTATTATGGATCTCTATCTACCAAGGCAGCAGCTACTCTTCCTGGGGTTTATTATGGATCTCTATCTACCAAGGCAGCAGCTACTCTTCCTGGGGTTTATTATGGATCTCTATCTACCAAGACAGCAGCTACTCTTCCTGGGGTTTATTATGGATCTCTATCTACCAAGGCAGCAGCTACTCTTCCTGGGGTTTATTATGGATCTCTATCTACCAAGGCAGCAGCTACTCTTCCTGGGGTTTATTATGGATCTCTATCTACCAAGGCAGCAGCTACTCTTCCTGGGGTTTATTATGGATCTCTATCTACCAAGGCAGCAGCTACTCTTCCTGGGGTTTATTATGGATCTCTATCTACCAAGACAGCAGCTACTCTTCCTGGGGTTTATTATGGATCTCTATCTACCAAGGCAGCAGCTACTCTTCCTGGGGTTTATTATGGATCTCTATCTGCCAAGGCAGCAGCTACTCTTCCTGGGGTTTATTATGGATCTCTATCTACCAAGACAGCAGCTACTCTTCCTGGGGTTTATTATGGATCTCTATATACCAAGGCAGCAGCTACTCTTCCTGGGGTTTATTATGGATCTCTATCTACCAAGGCAGCAGCTACTCTTCCTGGGGTTTATTATGGATCTCTATCTACCAAGGCAGCAGCTACTCTTCCTGGGGTTTATTATGGATCTCTATCTACCAAGACAGCAGCTACTCTTCCTGGGGTTTATTATGGATCTCTATCTACCAAGACAGCAGCTACTCTTCCTGGGGTTTATTATGGATCTCTATCTACCAAGGCAGCAGCTACTCTTCCTGGGGTTTATTATGGATCTCTATCTACCAAGGCAGCAGCTACTCTTCCTGGGGTTTATTATGGATCTCTATCTACCAAGACAGCAGCTACTCTTCCTGGGGTTTATTATGGATCTCTATCTACCAAGGCAGCAGCTACTCTTCCTGGGGTTTATTATGGATCTCTATCTACCAAGACAGCAGCTACTCTTCCTGGGGTTTATTATGGATCTCTATCTGCCAAGGCAGCAGCTACTCTTCCTGGGGTTTATTATGGATCTCTATCTACCAAGACAGCAGCTACTCTTCCTTGGGTTTATTATGGATCTCTATCTACCAAGACAGCAGCTACTCTTCCTGGGGTTTATTATGGATCTATATCTACCAAGGCAGCAGCTACTCTTCCTGGGGTTTATTATGGATCTCTATCTACCAAGGCAGCAGCTACTCTTCCTGGGGTTTATTATGGATCTCTATCTACCAAGACAGCAGCTACTCTTCCTGGGCTTTATTATGGATCTCTATCTACCAAGGCAGCAGCTACTCTTCCTGGTGTTTATTATGGATCTCTATCTACCAAGGCAGCAGCTACTCTTCCTGGGGTTTATTATGGATCTCTATCTACCAAGGCAGCAGCTACTCTTCCTGGGGTTTATTATGGATCTCTATCTACCAAGGCAGCAGCTACTCTTCCTGGGGTTTATTATGGATCCCCATTAGTTCCTGGGGTTTATTATGGATCTCTATCTACCAAGGCAGCAGCTACTCTTCCTGGGGTTTATTATGGATCTCTATCTACCAAGACAGCAGCTACTCTTCCTGGGCTTTATTATGGATCTCTATCTACCAAGGCAGCAGCTACTCTTCCTGGGCTTTATTATGGATCTCTATCTACCAAGACAGCAGCTACTCTTCCTGGGGTTTATTATGGATCTCTATCTACCAAGGCAGCAGCTACTCTCCCTGGGCTTTATTATGGATCTCTATCTACCAAGACAGCAAGCTACTCTTCCTGGGGTTTATTATGGATCTCTATCTGCCAAGGCAGCAGCTACTCTTCCTGGGGTTTATTATGGATCTCTATCTACCAAGGCAGCAGCTACTCTTCCTGGGGTTTATTATGGATCTCTATCTACCAAGGCAGCAGCTACTCTTCCTGGGGTTTATTATGGATCTCTATCTACCAAGGCAGCAGCTACTCTTCCTGGGGTTTATTATGGATCTATATCTACCAAGGCAGCAGCTACTCTTCCTGGGGTTTATTATGGATCTCTATCTACCAAGGCAGCAGCTACTCTTCCTGGGGTTTATTATGGATCTCTATATACCAAGGCAGCAGCTACTCTTCCTGGGGTTTATTATGGATCTATATCTACCAAGGCAGCAGCTACTCTTCCTGGGGTTTATTATGGATCTCTATCTACCAAGACAGCAGCTACTCTTCCTGGGGTTTATTATGGATCTCTATCTACCAAGGCAGCAGCTACTCTTCCTGGGGTTTATTATGGATCTATATCTACCAAGGCAGCAGCTACTCTTCCTGGGGTTTATTATGGATCTCTATCTACCAAGGCAGCAGCTACACTTCCTGGGGTTTATTATGGATCTCTATCTACCAAGGCAGCAGCTACTCTTCCTGGGGTTTATTATGGATCTATATCTACCAAGGCAGCAGCTACTCTTCCCGGGGTTTATTATGGATCCCCATTAGTTCCTGGGGTTTATTATGGATCTCTATCTACCAAGGCAGCAGCTACTCTTCCTGGGGTTTATTATGGATCCCCATTAGTTCCTGGGGTTTATTATGGATCTCTATCTACCAAGGCAGCAGCTACTCTTCCTGGGGTTTATTATGGATCTCTATCTACCAAGGCAGCAGCTACTCTTCCTGGGGTTTATTTTGGATCTCTATCTACCAAGGCAGCAGCTACTCTTCCTGGGGTTTATTATGGATCTCTATCTACCAAGGCAGCAGCTACTCTTCCTGGGGTTTATTATGGATCTCTATCTACCAAGACAGCAGCTACTCTTCCTGGGGTTTATTATGGATCTCTATCTACCAAGGCAGCAGCTACTCTTCCTGGGGTTTATTATGGATCTCTATCTACCAAGACAGCAGCTACTCTTCCTGGGGTTGATTATGGATCTCTATCTACCAAGGCAGCAGCTACTCTTCCTGGGGTTGATTATGAGAAGAGATGCAGTCAATCTCTCCTCCACTTTGAGCCAGGAGAGATTGACATGCATATTATTAATGTTAGCTCTCTGTGTACATCCAAGGGCCAGTCGTGCTGCCCTGTTCTGAACCGGTCGTGCTGCCCTGTTCTGAGCCGGCCGTGCTGCCCTGTTCTGAGCCGGCCGTGCTGCCCTGTTCTGAACCAGCCGTGTTGCCCTGTTCTGAACCGGCCGTGCTGCCCTGTTCTGAACCAGCCGTGCTGCCTTGCTCTGAACCAGCCGTGCTGCCCTGTTCTGAACCGGCCGTGCTGCCCTGTTCTGAACCAGCCGTGCTGCCCTGTTCTGAACCAGCCGTGCTGCCCTGATCTGAACCAGCCGTGCTGCCCTGTTCTGAACCAGCCGTGCTGCCCTGTTCTGATCCAGCCGTGCTGCCCTGTTCTGATCCAGCCGTGCTGCCCTGTTCTGAACCAGCCGTGCTGCCCTGTTCTGATCCAGCCGTGCTGCCCTGTTCTGAACCAGCCGTGCTGCCCTGTTCTGAACCAGCCGTGCTGCCCTGTTCTGAACCAGCCGTGCTGCCCTGTTCTGAACCAGCCGTGCTGCCTTGCTCTGAACCAGTCGTGCTGCCCTGTTCTGAACCAGCCGTGCTGCCCTGTTCTGAACCAGCCGTGCTGCCCTGTTCTGAACCAGCCGTGCTGCCCTGCTCTGAACCAGCCGTGCTGCCCTGCTCTGAGACAATTGCAAAGTCCTTTTTTGTGACACCTGACCACACGACTGAATAGTTTTCCAGGTGTGACAAAACTAGGGCCTGCAGGACCTGCATTGATGATAGTGTTGTTAAGAAGAAAAGAAACAAGGGCCTGTAGGACCTGCCTTGTTGACAGTGTTGTTAAGAAGGTAGAAACTAGGGCCTGTAGGACCTGCATTGTTGATAGTGTTGTTAAGAAGGTAGAAACTAGGGCCTGTAGGACCTGCCTTGTTGATAGTGCTGTTACGAAGGTAGAAACTAGGGCCTGTAGGACCTGCCTTGTTGATAGTGCTGTTAAGAAGGTAGAAACTAGGGCTTGTAGGACCTGCCTTGTTGCTAGTGTTGTTAAGAAGGTAGAAACTAGGGCTTGTAGGACCTGCCTTGTTGCTAGTGTTGTTAAGAAGGTAGAAACTAGAGCTTGTAGGACCTGCCTTGTTGCTAGTGTTGTTAAGATGGTAGAAACTAGGGCTTGTCGGACCTGCCTTGTTGCTAGTGCTGTAAGCTGAAAATATATTGTACATTTGTTTACTGTAAAAAAAAAACATTGTATCTGTTCAAACACGATTTAACGGGCTGATTGCTGTTTGAGCCAGTAAAGGGGGCAGAGGAATGACTACCTTCCCTCCAGGCCTGAGGGAACACCCTTTCCTATAGCCTTAGGTTGAACAGATGGCCAATAGGAGTGGCAATATCGTCCGCTATATTATCCTAATTAATTATGACTAATTATCAGTCATTTTCCATCCAAGTGATCAGACCCAGGTGGCTTGTCGTTGTTGTATAGACAACAATGAGTGGTGTGTGCATGCGTTTGTGTTACTCACAGGTGAGAGAGCGAGGCCAGGTCTTTGAAAGCTCCCTCCGGTATCACAGATATGTCGTTTCCATGGAGAGACCTACAGTCACACAACAACAGGTTACCATGGGGACCTACAGACACACAACAACAGGTTACCATGGGGACCTACAGACACGCAACAACAGGTTACCATGGGGACCTACAGACACACAACCACAGGTTACCATGGGGACCTACAGACATGCAAAAACAGGTTACCATGGGGACCTACAGACACACAACAACAGGTTACCATGGGGACCTACAGACACACAACAACAGGTTACTGTAGACACCTACAGACATGCAACAACAGGTTACCATGGGGACCTACAGACACACAACAACAGGTTACTATGGGGGCCTACAGACACACAACAACAGGTTACTGTAGACACCTACAGACACGCAACAACAGGTTACCATGGGGACGTACAGACACGCAACAACAGGTTACCATGGGAACCTACAGACACACAACATCAGGTTACCATGGGGGCCTACAGACAGACAACAACATGTTACTATGGGGACCTACAGACACACAACATCAGGTTAACCATGGAGACATACAGACACGAAATAACCGGTACCATGGAGACATACAGACACGAAACAACAAGTTACCATGGAGACCTACAAACACAAAACAACGGGTTACCACGGCGACATACAGACACACAACGACAGGTCATCTAGTTCCATAGATACCACGGATACTCACAGTAACCGTAGAGACTTGAGTCCATCGAAGGCCCTGACTGGTACGCATCTCAAACGGTTGTAGCTCAGGATTCTACACACACACAGAGACACGTTAAAACACACTACAGACCGCCTTGGTACAATGTTGAAGGTGAGAAACCATCTGAAACACAAAACATCGAGGTCCACACCGAGTGTTCAAAACATTAGGAACACCTTCCTAATATTGTGTGGGCCCCCTCCTGTTTGTCCTCAGAACAGACTCGATTCGTCGGGGCAGGGACTCTACAAGGTGTTGAAAGCGTCCCACAGGGATGCTGGCCCGTGTTGGCTCCAACGCTTCCCACAAGTTGTGTCAAAGTTGGCTGGATGTCCTTTGGGTGGTGGACCATTCTTCGATACACAGAGGAAACTGTTGAGCTTTAAAAACCCTGCAGCATTGCAGTTCTTGAATCAAACAGCTAGGCCTGGCAGCTACTACCATACCCCCCCTATGAAAAATCCTTCTTTAACTTGTCTCCTCCCCTTCATCTACACTGATTGAAGTGGATTTAACAGGTGACATCAATAAGGGATCATAGCTTTCACCTGGACTCACCTGGTCAGTCTATACTCTCAGGTACTGTAATTGATCATATCTTTCACCTGGACAGTCTATATTCTCAGGTACTGTAATTGATCATATCTATCACCTGGATTCACCTGGTCAGTCTATATTCTCAGGTACTGTAATTGATCATATCTTTCACCTGGACAGTCTATATTCTCAGGTACTGTAATTGATCATATCTATCACCTGGATTCACCTGGTCAGTCTATAGTCTCAGGTACTGTAATTGATCATATCTTTCACCTGGACAGTCTATATTCTCAGGTACTGTAATTGATCATATCGATCACCTGGTCAGTCTATACTCTCAGGTACTGTAATTGATCATATCTATCACCTGGTCAGTCTATATTCTCAGGTACTGTAATTGATCATATCTTTCACCTGGTCAGTCTATACTCTCAGGTACTGTAATTGATCATATCTTTCACCTGGTCAGTCTATAGTCTCAGGTAATGTAATTGATCATATCTTTCACCTGGTCAGTCTATATTCTCAGGTACTGTAATTGATCATATCTATCACCTGGATTCACCTGGTCAGTCTATATTCTCAGGTACTGTAATTGATCATATCTATAAACTGGTCAGTCTATATTCTCAGGTACTGTAATTGATCATATCTATAACCTGGTCAGTCTATACTCTCAGGTACTGTAATTGATCATATCTTTAACCTGGTCAGTCTATATTCTCAGGTACTGTAATTGATCATATCTTTCACCTGGTCAGTCTATATTCTCAGGTACTGTAATTGATCATATCTTTCACCTGGTCAGTCTATATTCTCAGGTACTGTAATTGATCATATCTTTCACCTGGTCAGTCTATATTCTCAGGTACTGTAATTGATCATATCTATCACCTGGATTCACCTGGTCAGTCTATAGTCTCAGGTACTGTAATTGATCATATCTATAACCTGGATTCACCTGGTCAGTCTATATTCTCAGGTACTGTAATTGATCATATCTTTCACCTGTTCAGTCTATATTCTCAGGTACTGTAATTGATCATATCTATCACCTGGTCAGTCTAAAATCTCAGGTACTGTAATTGATCATATCTTTCACCTGGATTCACCTGGTCAGTCTATATTCTCAGGTACTGTAATTGATCATATCTTTCCCCTGGTCAGTCTATAGTCTCAGGTACTGTAATTGATCATATCTATCACCTGGTCAGTCTATATTCTCAGGTACTGTAATTGATCATATCTATCACCTGGTCAGTCTAAAATCTCAGGTACTGTAATTGATCATATCTTTCACCTGGATTCACCTGGTCAGTCTATATTCTCAGGTACTGTAATTGATCATATCTTTCCCCTGGTCAGTCTATAGTCTCAGGTACTGTAATTGATCATATCTATCACCTGGTCAGTCTATATTCTCAGGTACTGTAATTGATCATATCTTTCCCCTTGTCAGTCTATAGTCTCAGGTACTGTAATTGATCATATCTATCACCTGGTCAGTCTATAGTCTCAGGTACTGTAATTGATCATATCTATCACCTGGTCAGTCTATATTCTCAGGTACTGTAATTGATCATATCTATCACCTGGTCAGTCTATATTCTCAGGTACTGTAATTGATCATATCTATAACCTGGTCAGTCTATATTCTCAGGTATTGTAATTGATCATATCTATCACCTGGATTCACCTGGTCAGTCTATATTCTCAGGTACTGTAATTGATCATATCTATCACCTGGTCAGTCTATAGTCTCAGGTACTGTAATTGATCATATCTATCACCTGGTCAGTCTATATTCTCAGGTACTGAAATTGATCATATCTATCACCTGGTCAGTCTATATTCTCAGGTACTGTAATTGATCATATCTATCACCTGGATTCACCTGGTCAGTCTATATTCTCAGGTACTGTAATTGATCATATCTATCACCTGGTCAGTCTATATTCTCAGGTACTGTAATTGATCATATCTTTCACCTGGTCAGTCTATATTCTCAGGTACTGTAATTGATCATATCTATCACCTGGATTCACCTGGTCAGTCTATATTCTCAGGTACTGTAATTGATCATATCTATCACCTGGTCAGTCTATATTCTCAGGTACTGTAATTGATCATATCTTTCACCTGGTCAGTCTATATTCTCAGGTACTGTAATTGATCATATTTATAACCTGGTCAGTCTATACTCTCAGGTACTGTAATTGATCATATCTTTCACCTGGTCAGTCTATATTCTCAGGTACTGTAATTGATCATATCTTTCACCTGGTCAGTCTATATTCTCAGGTACTGTAATTGATCATATCTTTCACCTGGTCAGTCTATATTCTCAGGTACTGTAATTGATCATATCTTTCACCTGGACAGTCTATATTCTCAGGTACTGTAATTGATCATATCTATTACCTGGTCAGTCTATATTCTCAGGTACTGTAATTGATCATATCTATAACCTGGATTCACCTGGTCAGTCTATATTCTCAGGTACTGTAATTGATCATATCTATCACCTGGTCAGTCTATATTCTCAGGTACTGTAATTGATCATATCTATCACCTGGTCAGTCTATATTCTCAGGTACTGTAATTGATCATATCTATCACCTGGTCAGTCTATATTCTCAGGTACTGTAATTGATCATATCTATCACCTGGTCAGTCCATATTCTCAGGTACTGTAATTGATCATATCTATCACCTGGTCAGTCTATATTCTCAGGTACTGTAATTGATCATATCTATCACCTGGTCAGTCTATATTCTCAGGTACTGTAATTGATCATATCTATCACCTGGTCAGTCTATATTCTCAGGTACTGTAATTGATCATATCTATCACCTGGTCAGTCTATATTCTCAGGTACTGTAATTGATCATATCTATCACCTGGTCAGTCCATATTCTCAGGTACTGTAATTGATCATATCTATCACCTGGTCAGTCTATATTCTCAGGTACTGTAATTGATCATATCTATCACCTGGATTCACCTGGTCAGTCTATATTCTCAGGTACTGTAATTGATCATATCTATCACCTGGTCAGTCTATATTCTCAGGTACTGTAATTGATCATATCTTTCACCTGGTCAGTCTATAGTCTCAGGTACTGTAATTGATCATATATTTAACCTGGTCAGTCCATATTCTCAGGTACTGTAATTGATCATATCTATCACCTGGTCAGTCTATAGTCTCAGGTACTGTAATTGATCATATCTATCACCTGGTCAGTCTATATTTTGATTCCCATTCAAAATCCTATGTTCACTAACCCCTAACCCTAACCCCTAACCCTAGCTCCTAACTCATAACCCTAGCTCCTACCCCTAACTCCTAACCCTAACTCCTAAACCCTAACCCCTAACCCTAACTCCTAACTCCTAATCCTAACTCCTAACCCTAACTCCTAACCCTAACTCCTAACCCTAACTCCTAACTCCTAATCCTAACTCCTAACCCTAACTCCTACCCCTAACTCCTAACCCTAACTCCTACCCCCTAACCCTAACTCCTAACCCTAACTCCTAACCCTAACTCCTAACTCCTAATCCTAACTCCTACCCCTAACTCCTAATCCTAACTCCTAACCCTAACTCCTAACTCCTAACCCTAACTCCTAACCCTAACTCCTAACCCTAACTCCTAAACCCTAACTCCTAAACCCTAACTCCTACCCCCTAACCCTAACTCCTACCCCCTAACCCTAACTCCTAACCCTAACTCCTAACTCCTAACCCTAACTCCTACCCCCTAACCCTAACTCCTAACCCTAACTCCTAACTCCTAACCCTAACTCCTAACCCTAACTCCTAACCCTAACTCCTAACCCTAACCCTAACTCCTAACCCTAACTCCTAACTCCTAACCCTAACTCCTAACCCTAACTCCTAACCCTAACTCCTAACCCCTAACCCTAACTCCTAACCCCTAACTCCTAACCCTAACTCCTAACCCTAACTCCTAACCCTAACTCCTACCCCCTAACCCTAACTCCTAACCCTAGCCCCTAACTCCTAACCCTAACTCCTAACCCTAACTCCTAACTCCTAACCCTAACTCCTAACCCTAACTCCTACCCCTAACTCCTAACCCTAACTCCTAAACCCTAACCCTAACTCCTAACCCTAACTCCTAACTCCTAACCCTAACTCCTAATCCTAACTCCTAACCCTAACTCCTAACTCCTAACCCTAACTCCTAAACCCTAACTCCTAACCCCTAACCCTAACTCCTAACCCTAACTCCTAACCCTAACTCCTAACCCTAACCCTAACTCCTAACCCCTAACCCTAACTCCTAACCCTAACTCCTAACTCCTAACCCTAACTCCTAACCCTAACTCCTAACCCTAACCCTAACTCCTAACCCCTAACCCTAACTCCTAACCCTAACCCTAACTCCTAACCCTAACTCCTAACCCTAACTCCTAACCCTAACTCCTAACCCTAACTCCTAACCCTAACTCCTAACCCTAACCCCTAACTCCTAACTCCTAACCCCTAACCCTAACTCCTAACTCTAACTCCTAACTCCTAACCCTAACTCCTAACCCTAACCCCTAACTCCTAACCCTAACTCCTAAACCCTAACCCTAACTCCTAACTCTAACTCCTAACTCCTAACCCTAACTCCTAACCCTAACTCCTAAACCTAACTCCTAACCCTAACTCCTAACCCTAACTCCTAACCCTAACCCTAACTCCTAACCCTAACTCCTAACCCCTAACCCTAACTCCTAACTCCTAACCCTAACTCCTAACCCTAACTCCTAACTCCTAACCCTAACTCCTAACCCTAACTCCTAACTCCTAACCCTAACTCCTAACCCTAACTCCTAACCCTAACTCCAACTCCTAACCCTAACTCCTAACTCCTAACCCTAACTCCTAACTCTAACTCCTAACCCTAACTCCTAACTCCTAACCCTAATTCCTAATCCTAACTCCTAACCCTAACTCCTAACTCCAACTCCTAACCCTAACTCCTAACTCCTAACCCTAACCCCTAACTCCTAACCCTAACTCCTAACTCTAACTCCTAACCCTAACTCCTAACTCCTAACCCTAATTCCTAATTCCTAATCCTAACTCCTAACCCTAACTCCTAACTCCTAACCCTAACCCCTAACTCCTAACCCTAACCCCTAACTCCTAACCCCAACTCCTAACCCTAACTCCTAACCCTAACTCCTAACTCCTAACCCTAACTCCTAACTCTAACTCCTAACCCTAACTCCTAACTCCTAACCCTAATTCCTAATTCCTAATCCTAACTCCTAACCCCAACTCCTAACCCTAACTCCTAACCCTAACTCCTAACTCTAACTCCTAACCCTAACTCCTAACTCCTAACCCTAATTCCTAATTCCTAACCCTAACTCCTAAACCCCCTCCTCACGAGGATAGTAAACCCCCTCCTCCTCCCCCCCCTGACCCTTCTGGTCCTCAGGAGGATAGTGACCCCCCCCACCACCCCCTGATCCTTCTGGTCCTCAGGAGGATAGTGACCCCCCCCCACCACCCCCTGACCCTTCTGGTCCTCAGGAGGATAGTGACCCCCCCCACCACCCCCCCCTGATCCTTCTGGTCCTCAGGAGGATAGTGACCCCCACCACCCCCCCTGATCCTTCTGGTCCTCAGGAGGATAGTGACCCCCCCCCACCACCCCCCCTGACCCTTCTGGTCCTCAGGAGGATAGTGACCCCCCCCCCCCCCCCCCCCTGACCCTTCTGGTCCTCAGGAGGATAGTGACCCCCCACCACCCCCCCCCTGACCCTTCTGGTCCTCAGGAGGATAGTGACCGCCCCCCCCCCCCTGACCCTTCTGGTCCTCAGGAGGATAGTGACCCCC
>NC_088231.1:28332540-28342540 GCF_036934945.1 Oncorhynchus masou masou
CCATGCCAATAAAGCCCTTGAATTGAATTGAGGAGAGAGAGAGGAGGGAGAGAGGAAGGAGAGAGAGGAGAGAGGAGAGAGAGAGGAGTGACAGAGAGAGAGAGAGAGTGAGAGAGGAGAGAGAGGGGAGTGAGAGTGAGTGAGTGAGTGAGTGAGTGAGTGACAGACAGACAGACAGACAGACAGACAGACAGACATACATTCAGACAGACAGACAGACAGACAGACAGACAAACAGATGAGATCTCACAGTTCTGTGGTGTCCTTGGGCAGTCCTTTAGGCAGGGTGCTGAGGCCCTTGTTACTACAGCGGACCACTGTATCCAGACAGCTGCATTCGGCAGGACACCTCAACACTGGACTACAACTGTTCTCATCATTACCTAGAGAGAGAGATGGGAGAGAGGAAGGAGAGAGGAGAGAGGAGGGAGAGAGGAAGGAGAGAGGAGGGAGAAAGTGGAGAGGAGGGAGAGAGTGGAGAGAGGAGAGAGAGAGGAGAGAGAGAGGAGGGAGAGGGTGGAGAGGAGGGAGAGAGGAAGCAGAGAGGAGGGAGAGAGTGGAGAGGAGGGAGAGATGAGGGAGAGAGGAGGGAGAGAGGAAGGAGAGAGGAAGGAGAGAGGAAGGAGAGAGGAGGGAGAGAGAAGGGAGAGAGGAGGGAGAGAGGAGGGAGAGAGGAAAGAGAGAGGAAAGAGAGAGGAAGGAGAGAGGAGGGAGAGAGGAAGGAGAGAGGAGAGAGAGTGGGGAGAGAGGAAGGAGAGAGAGGAGAGAGGAGAGAGAGAGGAAGGAGAGAGGAGTGAGAGAGGAAAGAGAGAGGAGGGAGAGAGGAAGGGGAGAGGAGGGAGAGAGGAGGAGAGAGGAAGGAGAGGGGGGAGAGAGGAAGGAGAGAGTGGGGAGAGAGGGAGGAGAGAGAGGAGAGAGGAGAGAGAGAGGAGAGAGAGTGGGGAGAGAGGGAGGGAGTGAGAGGAGAGGAGAGGAAGGAGACAGAGTGAGAGAGGAGAGAGAGGGGAGTGAGAGAGAAAGGAGAGAGGAGAGAGAGGGGAGTGAGAGAGGAGGGAGAGAGGAAGGGGAGAGGAGAGAGAGGAGAGAGGAAGGAGAGGGGGAGAGAGGAAGGAGAGGGGGAGAGAATGGGGAGAGGGAGGAGAGAGGAGAGAGGAGAGAGAGAGGAGAGAGAGTGGGGAGAGAGGAAGGAGAGAGAGGAGAGAGGAGAGAGAGAGGAGTGACAGAGAGAGAGAGAGAGTGAGAGAGGAGAGAGAGGGGAGTGAGAGAGAAAGGAGAGAGGAGGGAGAGAGGAGTGAGAGAGAGAGAGAAAGAGGAGAGAGAGGGGAGTGAGAGAGAAAGGAGAGAGGAAGGAGAGAGGAGGGAGAGAGGAGGGAGAGAGGAGAGAGAGGAGAGAGAGGGGAGTGAGAGAGAAAGGAGAGAGGAAGGAGAGAGGAGGGAGAGAGGAGGGAGAGAGGAGAGAGAGGAGAGAGAGGGGAGTGAGAGAGAAAGGAGAGAGGAAGGAGAGAGGAGGGAGAGAGGAGGGAGAGAGGAGGGAGAGAGGAGAGAGAGGAGAGAGAGGAGTGAGAGAGAAAGGAGAGAGGAGGGAGAGAGGAGGGAGAGAGGAGGGAGAGGGGAGTGAGAGAGAAGGACAGAGGGATGTAAACTATAAGCCCAGGGGAGGAATGTACATATTTACATGGTTTATATCTTAGGTACCGTCGTCGCAGGTGAAGTCCTGTTTGGGGTACAAATGCACAGGTACATTCCTGGCCTAAGCAGAGCCCTCAGCCCTCCTGCCTCGTGGTCTAAACAGAGCCCTCAGCCCTCCTGCCTCGTGGTCCTGTGGTCTAAGCAGAGCCCTCAGCCCTCCTGCCTCGTGGTCTAAGCAGAGCCCTCAGCCCTCCTGCCTCGTGGTCCTGTGGTCTAAACAGAGCCCTCAGCCCTCCTGCCTCGTGGTCCTGTGGTCTAAACAGAGCCCTCAGCCTTCCTGCCTCGTGGTCCTGTGGTCTAAGCAGAGCCCTCAGCCCTCCTGCCTCATGGTCCTGTGGTCTAAACAGAGCCCTCAGCCCTCCTGCCTCGTGGTCTAAACAGAGCCCTCAGCCCTCCTGCCTCGTGGTCCTGTGGTGTAGTGGTCTAAACAGAGCCCTCAGCCCTCCTGCCTCGTGGTCCTGTGGTCTAAACAGAGCCCTCAGCCCTCCTGCCTCGTGGTCTAAACAGAGCCCTCAGCCCTCCTGCCTCGTGGTCTAAACAGAGCCCTCAGCCCTCCTGCCTCGTGGTCCTGTGGTCTAAACAGAGCCCTCAGCCCTCCTGCCTCGTGGTCCTGTGGTCTAAACAGAGCCCTCAGCCCTCCTGCCTCGTGGTCCTGTGGTCTAAACAGAGCCCTCAGCCCTCCTGCCTCGTGGTCCTGTGGTGTAGTGGTCTAAACAGAGCCCTCAGCCCTCCTGCCTCGTGGTCTAAACAGAGCCCTCAGCCCTCCTGCCTCGTGGTCTAAACAGAGCCCTCAGCCCTCCTGCCTCGTGGTCCTGTGGTGTAGTGGTCTAAACAGAGCCCTCAGCCCTCCTGCCTCGTGGTCTAAACAGAGCCCTCAGCCCTCCTGCCTCGTGGTCCTGTGGTCTAAACAGAGCCCTCGGCCCTCCTGCCTCGTGGTCCTGTGGTCTAAACAGAGCCCTCAGCCCTCCTGCCTCGTGGTCCTGTGGTCTAAACAGAGCCCTCGGCCCTCCTGCCTCGTGGTCCTGTGGTGTAGTGGTCTAAACAGAGCCCTCAGCCCTCCTGCCTCGTGGTCTAAACAGAGCCCTCAGCCCTCCTGCCTCGTGGTCTAAACAGAGCCCTCAGCCCTCCTGCCTCGTGGTCCTGTGGTGTAGTGGTCTAAACAGAGCCCTCAGCCCTCCTGCCTCGTGGTCTAAACAGAGCCCTCAGCCCTCCTGCCTCGTGGTCTAAACAGAGCCCTCAGCCCTCCTGCCTCGTGGTCCTGTGGTGTAGTGGTCTAAACAGAGCCCTCAGCCTTCCTGCCTCGTGGTCTAAACAGAGCCCTCAGCCCTCCTGCCTCGTGGTCCTGTGGTCTAAACAGAGCCCTCAGCCCTCCTGCCTCGTGGTCCTGTGGTGTAGTGGTCTAAACAGAGCCCTCAGCCCTCCTGCCTCGTGGTCTAAACAGAGCCCTCAGCCCTCCTGCCTCGTGGTCCTGTGGTGTAGTGGTCTAAACAGAGCCCTCAGCCCTCCTGCCTCGTGGTCCTGTGGTGTAGTGGTCTAAACAGAGCCCTCAGCCTTCCTGCCTCGTGGTCTAAAAAGAGCCCTCAGCCCTCCTGCCTCGTGGTCCTGTGGTGTAGTGGTCTAAACAGAGCCCTCAGCCCTCCTGCCTCGTGGTCTAAACAGAGCCCTCAGCCCTCCTGCCTCGTGGTCCTGTGGTCTAAACAGAGCCCTCAGCCCTCCTGCCTCGTGGTCCTGTGGTCTAAACAGAGCCCTCGGCCCTCCTGCCTCGTGGTCCTGTGGTGTAGTGGTCTAAACAGAGCCCTCAGCCCTCCTGCCTCGTGGTCCTGTGGTGTAGTGGTCTAAACAGAGCCCTCAGCCCTCCTGCCTTGTGGTCTAAACAGAGCCCTCAGCCCTCCTGCCTCATGGTCCAGTGGTCTAAACAGAGCCCTCAGCCCTCCTGCCTTGTGGTCCTGTGGTGTAGTGGTCTAAACAGAGCCCTCAGCCCTCCTGCCTCGTGGTCCTGTGGTCTAAACAGAGCCCTCGGCCCTCCTGCCTCGTGGTCCTGTGGTGTCATGGTCTAAACAGAGCCCTCAGCCCTCCTGCCTCGTGGTCCTGTGGTCTAAGCAGAGCCCTCAGCCCTCCTGCCTCGTGGTCCTGTGGTCTAAACAGAGCCCTCGGCCCTCCTGCCTCGTGGTCCTGTGGTCTAAACAGAGCCCTCAGCCCTCCTGCCTCGTGGTCCTGTGGTCTAAACAGAGCCCTCAGCCCTCCTGCCTCGTGGTCCTGTGGTCTAAACAGAGCCCTCGGCCCTCCTGCCTCGTGGTCCTGTGGTCTAAACAGAGCCCTCGGCCCTCCTGCCTCGTGGTCCTGTGGTCTAAACAGAGCCCTCGGCCCTCCTGCCTCGTGGTCCTGTGGTCTAAACAGAGCCCTCAGCCCTCCTGCCTTGTGGTCCTGTGGTGTAGTGGTCTAAACAGAGCCCTCAGCCCTCCTGCCTCGTGGTCCTGTGGTCTAAACAGAGCCCTCAGCCCTCCTGCCTCGTGGTCCTGTGGTCTAAACAGAGCCCTCAGCCCTCCTGCCTCGTGGTCATGTAGTGTAGTGGTCTAAACAGAGCCCTCAGCCCTCCTGCCTCGTGGTCCTGTGGTGTAGTGGTCTAAACAGAGCCCTCAGCCCTCCTGCCTTGTGGTCTAAACAGAGCCCTCAGCCCTACTGCCTCGTGGTCCTGTGGTGTGATGGTCTAAACAGAGCCCTCAGCCCTCCTGCCTAGTGGTGGTGTAGTGGTCTAAACAGAGCCCTCAGCCCTCCTGCCTCGTGGTCCTGTGGTGTCATGGTCTAAACAGAGCCCTCAGCCCTCCTGCCTCGTGGTCCTGTGGTGTCGTGGTCTAAACAGAGCCCTCAGCCCTCCTGCCTCGTGGTCCTGTGGTCTAAGCAGAGCCCTCAGCCCTCCTGCCTCGTGGTCTAAGCAGAGCCCTCAGCCCTCCTGCCTCGTGGTCCTGTGGTCTAAACAGAGCCCTCAGCCCTCCTGCCTCGTGGTCCTGTGGTCTAAACAGAGCCCTCAGCCTTCCTGCCTCGTGGTCCTGTGGTCTAAGCAGAGCCCTCAGCCCTCCTGCCTCATGGTCCTGTGGTCTAAACAGAGCACTCAGCCCTCCTGCCTCGTGGTCTAAACAGAGCCCTCAGCCCTCCTGCCTCGTGGTCCTGTGGTGTAGTGGTCTAAACAGAGCCCTCAGCCCTCCTGCCTCGTGGTCTAAACAGAGCCCTCAGCCCTCCTGCCTCGTGGTCTAAACAGAGCCCTCAGCCCTCCTGCCTCGTGGTCCTGTGGTCTAAACAGAGCCCTCGGCCCTCCTGCCTCGTGGTCCTGTGGTCTAAACAGAGCCCTCAGCCCTCCTGCCTCGTGGTCCTGTGGTCTAAACAGAGCCCTCGGCCCTCCTGCCTCGTGGTCCTGTGGTGTAGTGGTCTAAACAGAGCCCTCAGCCCTCCTGCCTCGTGGTCTAAACAGAGCCCTCAGCCCTCCTGCCTCGTGGTCTAAACAGAGCCCTCAGCCCTCCTGCCTCGTGGTCCTGTGGTGTAGTGGTCTAAACAGAGCCCTCAGCCCTCCTGCCTCGTGGTCTAAACAGAGCCCTCAGCCCTCCTGCCTCGTGGTCCTGTGGTCTAAACAGAGCCCTCGGCCCTCCTGCCTCGTGGTCCTGTGGTGTAGTGGTCTAAACAGAGCCCTCAGCCCTCCTGCCTCGTGGTCTAAACAGAGCACTCAGCCCTCCTGCCTCGTGGTCCTGTGGTCTAAACAGAGCCCTCGGCCCTCATGCCTCGTGGTCCTGTGGTCTAAACAGAGCCCTCAGCCCTCCTGCCTCGTGGTCCTGTGGTCTAAACAGAGCCCTCGGCCCTCCTGCCTCGTGGTCCTGTGGTGTAGTGGTCTAAACAGAGCCCTCAGCCCTCCTGCCTCATGGTCTAAACAGAGCCCTCAGCCCTCCTGCCTCGTGGTCTAAACAGAGCCCTCAGCCCTCCTGCCTCGTGGTCCTGTGGTGTAGTGGTCTAAACAGAGCCCTCAGCCCTCCTGCCTCGTGGTCTAAACAGAGCCCTCAGCCCTCCTGCCTCGTGGTCTAAACAGAGCCCTCAGCCCTCCTGCCTCGTGGTCCTGTGGTGTAGTGGTCTAAACAGAGCCCTCAGCCCTCCTGCCTCGTGGTCTAAACAGAGCCCTCAGCCTTCCTGCCTCGTGGTCTAAACAGAGCCCTCAGCCCTCCTGCCTCGTGGTCCTGTGGTCTAAACAGAGCCCTCAGCCCTCCTGCCTCGTGGTCCTGTGGTGTAGTGGTCTAAACAGAGCCCTCAGCCCTCCTGCCTCGTGGTCCTGTGGTGTAGTGGTCTAAACAGAGCCCTCAGCCTTCCTGCCTCGTGGTCTAAACAGAGCCCTCAGCCCTCCTGCCTCGTGGTCCTGTGGTGTAGTGGTCTAAACAGAGCCCTCAGCCCTCCTGCCTCGTGGTCTAAACAGAGCCCTCAGCCCTCCTGCCTCGTGGTCCTGTGGTCTAAACAGAGCCCTCAGCCCTCCTGCCTCGTGGTCCTGTGGTGTAGTGGTCTAAACAGAGCCCTCAGCCCTCCTGCCTCGTGGTCTAAACAGAGCCCTCAGCCCTCCTGCCTCGTGGTCCTGTGGTCTAAACAGAGCCCTCAGCCCTCCTGCCTCGTGGTCCTGTGGTGTAGTGGTCTAAACAGAGCCCTCAGCCCTCCTGCCTTGTGGTCTAAACAGAGCCCTCAGCCCTCCTGCCTCATGGTCCTGTGGTCTAAACAGAGCCCTCAGCCCTCCTGCCTTGTGGTCCTGTGGTGTAGTGGTCTAAACAGAGCCCTCAGCCCTCCTGCCTCGTGGTCCTGTGGTCTAAACAGAGCCCTCGGCCCTCCTGCCTCGTGGTCCTGTGGTGTAGTGGTCTAAACAGAGCCCTCAGCCCTCCTGCCTCGTGGTCCTGTGGTCTAAACAGAGCCCTCGGCCCTCCTGCCTCGTGGTCCTGTGGTCTAAACAGAGCCCTCGGCCCTCCTGCCTCGTGGTCCTGTGGTCTAAACAGAGCCCTCAGCCCTCCTGCCTCGTGGTCCTGTGGTCTAAACAGAGCCCTCGGCCCTCCTGCCTCGTGGTCCTGTGGTCTAAACAGAGCCCTCGGCCCTCCTGCCTCGTGGTCCTGTGGTCTAAACAGAGCCCTCGGCCCTCCTGCCTCGTGGTCCTGTGGTCTAAACAGAGCCCTCGGCCCTCCTGCCTCGTGGTCCTGTGGTCTAAACAGAGCCCTCAGCCCTCCTGCCTTGTGGTCCTGTGGTGTAGTGGTCTAAACAGAGCCCTCAGCCCTCCTGCCTCGTGGTCCTGTGGTCTAAACAGAGCCCTCAGCCCTCCTGCCTCGTAGTCCTGTGGTCTAAACAGAGCCCTCAGCCCTCCTGCCTCGTGGTCATGTAGTGTAGTGGTCTAAACAGAGCCCTCAGCCCTCCTGCCTCGTGGTCCTGTGGTGTAGTGGTCTAAACAGAGCCCTCAGCCCTCCTGCCTTGTGGTCTAAACAGAGCCCTCAGCCCTCCTGCCTCGTGGTCCTGTGGTGTGATGGTCTAAACAGAGCCCTCAGCCCTCCTGCCTCGTGGTCCTGTGGTGTAGTGGTCTAAACAGAGCCCTCAGCCCTCCTGCCTCGTGGTCCTGTGGTGTCATGGTCTAAACAGAGCCCTCAGCCCTCCTGCCTCGTGGTCCTGTGGTGTCGTGGTCTAAACAGAGCCCTCAGCCCTCCTGCCTCGTGGTCCTGTGGTCTAAACAGAGCCCTCAGCCCTCCTGCCTCGTGGTCCTGTGGTGTCATGTTCAAAGCAGAGCCCTCAGCCCTCCTGCCTCGTGGTCTAAACAGAGCCCTCAGCCCTCCTGCCTTGTGATCCTGTGGTGTAGTGGTCTAAACAGAGCCCTCAGCCCTGCTGCCTCGTGGTCTAAACAGAGCCCTCAGCCCTCCTGCCTCGTGGTGATGTGGTGTAGTGGTCTAAACAGAGCCCTCAGCCCTCCTGCCTCGTGGTCCTGTGGTGTAGTGGTCTAAACAGAGCCCTCAGCCCTCCTGCCTCGTGGTCCTGTGGTGTGATGGTCTAAACAGAGCCCTCAGCCCTCCTGCCTCGTGGTCCTGTGGTGTAGTGGTCTAAACAGAGCCCTCAGTCCTCCTGCCTCGTGGTCCTGTGGTGTAGTGGTGTAAACAGAGCCCTCAGCCCTCCTGCCTCGTGGTGATGTGGTGTAGTGGTCTAAGCAGAGCCCTCAGCCCTCCTGCCTCGTGGTCCTGTGGTGTAGTGGTCTAAACAGAGCCCTCAGCCCTCCTGCCTCGTGGTCCTGTGGTGTGATGGTCTAAACAGAGCCCTCAGCCCTCCTGCCTCGTGGTCCTGTGGTGTAGTGGTCTAAACAGAGCCCTCAGTCCTCCTGCCTCGTGGTCCTGTGGTGTAGTGGTGTAAACAGAGCCCTCAGCCCTCCTGCCTCGTGGTGATGTGGTGTAGTGGTCTAAACAGAGCCCTCAGCCCTCGTGCCTTTTGGTCCTGTGGTGTAGTGGTGTAAACAGAGCCCTCAGCCCTCCTGCCTCGTGGTCTAAACAGAGCCCTCAGCCCTCCTGCCTTGTGGTCCTGTGGTGTAAACAGAGCCCTCAGCCCTCCTGCCTCGTGGTCCTGTGGTCTAAACAGAGCCCTCGGCCCTCCTGCCTCGTGGTCCTGTGGTCTAAACAGAGCCCTCAGCCCTCCTGCCTTGTGGTCCTGTGGTCTAAACAGAGCCCTCAGCCCTCCTGCCTCGTGGTCCTGTGGTCTAAACAGAGCCCTCGGCCCTCCTGCCTCGTGGTGATGTGACCATCGATGTCTGGGTGCTTTTTCGCTGAGCAAGGCATATATCCACGTTCTCACCACCTTTTCATATGTCCCAAATCCAACTCTAATTCTAGTGACCGGGCTGATGTGTGTGTGTGTGTGTGTGTGTGTGTGTGTGTGTGTGTGTGTGTGTGTGTGTGTGTGTGTGTGTGTGTGTGTGTGTGTGTGTGTGTGTGTGTGTGTGCGTGTGTGTTTACCGTCGTCGCAGGTGAAGTCCTGTGCGGCTACATCCTGTATAGGGATCTCTTTCAGGAAGTAAGGGTTCTGACAGCGGGGGTTGCCCGTGACGATACGCTTCCTCCTCAGCCAATCACCAAGCCATGCCAGGTGGCAGTTACAGTTGAAGGGATTGGCCAGCAGGTTACTGAGAACATAAACAGGAGAGGTCAGTTACAGTCGAAGGGATTGGCCAGCTGGTTACTGAGAACATAAACAGGAGAGGTCAGTTAGAGGTGAAGGGATTGGCCAGCTGGTTCCTGAGAACATAAACAGGAGAGGTCAGTTAGAGGTGAAGGGATTGGCCAGCTGGTTCCTGGGAACATAAACAGGAGAGGTCAGTTACAGTCGAAGGGATTGGCCAGCTGGTTCCTGGGAACATAAACATGAGAGGTCAGTTAGAGGTGAAGGGATTGGCCAGCTGGTTCCTGGGAACATAAACAGGAGAGGTCAGTTAGAGGTGAAGGGATTGGCCAGCTGGTTCCTGAGAACATAAACAGGAGAGGTCAGTTAGAGGTGAAGGGATTGGCCAGCTGGTTCCTGGGAACATAAACAGGAGAGGTCAGTTAGAGGTGAAGGGATTGGCCAGCTGGTTCCTGAGAACATAAACAGGAGAGGTCAGTTAGAGGTGAAGGGATTGGCCAGCTGGTTCCTGGGAACATAAACAGGACAGGTCAGTTACAGTCGAAGGGATTGGCCAGCTGGTTCCTGAGAACATAAACAGGAGAGGTCAGTTAGAGGTGAAGGGATTGGCCAGCTGGTTCCTGGGAACATAAACAGGAGAGGTCAGTTAGAGGTGAAGGGATTGGCCAGCTGGTTCCTGAGAACATAAACAGGAGAGGTCAGTTACAGTCGAAGGGATTGGCCAGCTGGTTCCTGAGAACATAAACAGGAGAGGTCAGTTACAGTCGAAGGGATTGGCCAGCTGGTTCCTGGGAACATAAACAGGAGAGGTCAGTTAGAGGTGAAGGGATTGGCCAGCTGGTTCCTGAGAACATAAACAGGAGAGGTCAGTTAGAGGTGAAGGGATTGGCCAGCTGGTTCCTGGGAACATAAACAGGAGAGGTCAGTTAGAGGTGAAGGGATTGGCCAGCTGGTTCCTGGGAACATAAACAGGAGAGGTCAGTTACAGTCGAAGGGATTGGCCAGCTGGTTCCTGGGAACATAAACAGGAGAGGTCAGTTAGAGGTGAAGGGATTGGCCAGCAGGTTCCTGGGAACATAAACAGGAGAGGTCAGTTAGAGGTGAAGGGATTGGCCAGCTGGTTCCTGCAATATACACAGGAGAGGTCAGTTAGAGG
>NC_088231.1:28347540-28350040 GCF_036934945.1 Oncorhynchus masou masou
TCTGTCAATCTCTCTGTGTCTCTGTGTCTCTGTGTCTCAGTCTCTCAGTGTCTCTGTGTCTCAGTGTCTCAGTCTCTCAGTGTCTCAGTCTCTCAGTGTCTCTGTGTCTCAGTGTCTCTGTGTCTCTGTGTCTCAGTCTCTCAGTGTCTCAGTCTCTCAGTGTCTCTGTGTCTCAGTGTCTCTGTGTCTCTGTGTCTCTGTGTCTCAGTCTCTCAGTCTCTCAGTGTCTCTGTGTCTCTGTGTCTCAGTCTGTCAGTGTCTCAGTCTGTCAGTGTCTCAGTGTCTCAGTCTCTCAGTGTCTCAGTCTCTCAGTGTCTCAGTGTCTCAGTGTCTCAGTGTCTCAGTGTCTCAGTCTCTCAGTGTCTCAGTGTCTCAGTCTCTCAGTGTCTCAGTGTCTCAGTGTCTCAGTCTCTCAGTGTCTCAGTGTCTCAGTCTCTCAGTGTCTCAGTGTCTCAGTCTCTCAGTGTCTCAGTCTCTCAGTGTCTCAGTGTCTCAGTGTCTCAGTGTCTCAGTGTCTCAGTCTCTCAGTGTCTCAGTGTCTCAGTGTCTCAGTCTGTCAGTGTCTCAGTCTGTCAGTGTCTCAGTGTCTCAGTGTCTCAGTCTCTCAGTGTCTCAGTGTCTCAGTCTCTCAGTGTCTCAGTGTCTCAGTCTCTCAGTGTCTCAGTCTCTCAGTGTCTCAGTCTCTCAGTGTCTCAGTGTCTCAGTCTCTCAGTGTCTCAGTGTCTCAGTGTCTCAGTGTCTCAGTGTCTCAGTCTCTCAGTGTCTCAGTGTCTCAGTCTCTCAGTGTCTCAGTCTCTCAGTGTCTCAGTCTGTCAGTGTCTCAGTCTGTCAGTGTCTCAGTGTCTCAGTGTCTCAGTCTCTCAGTGTCTCAGTGTCTCAGTCTCTCAGTGTCTCAGTGTCTCAGTGTCTCAGTGTCTCAGTGTCTCAGTCTCTCAGTGTCTCAGTGTCTCAGTCTCTCAGTGTCTCAGTCTCTCAGTGTCTCAGTCTCTCAGTGTCTCAGTCTCTCAGTGTCTCAGTCTCTCAGTCTCTCAGTCTCTCAGTGTCTCAGTGTCTCAGTGTCTCAGTGTCTCTGTGTCTCAGTGTCTCAGTCTCTCTGTGTCTCTGTGTCTCAGTGTCTCAGTCTCTCAGTCTCTCAGTGTCTCAGTGTCTCAGTCTCTCAGTCTCTCAGTCTCTGTGTCTCAGTCTCTCAGTCTCTCAGTCTCTGTGTCTCAGTGTCTCAGTCTCTCAGTCTCTGTGTCTCAGTGTCTCAGTCTCTCAGTCTCTCAGTCTCTGTGTCTCAGTGTCTCAGTCTCTCAGTGTCTCAGTCTCTCAGTCTCTCAGTCTCTCAGTGTCTCAGTGTCTCAGTCTGTCAGTGTCTCAGTGTCTCAGTGTCTCAGTGTCTCAGTGTCTCAGTCTCTCAGTGTCTCAGTCTCTCAGTGTCTCAGTCTCTCAGTCTCTCAGTGTCTCAGTCTCTCAGTGTCTCAGTCTCTCAGTGTCTCAGTCTCTCAGTGTCTCAGTGTCTCAGTCTCTCAGTGTCTCAGTGTCTCAGTGTCTCAGTGTCTCAGTTCCTGAATGTGTGGTATCTCCTAACTCAGTTCCTGAATGTGTGGTATCTCCTAACTCAGTTCCTGAATGTGTGGTATCTCCTAACTCAGTTCCTGAATGTGTGGTATCTCCTAACTCAGTTCCTGAATGTGTGGTATCTCCTAACTCAGTTCCTGAATGTGTGGTATCTCCTAACTCAGTTCCTGAATGTGTGGTATCTCCTAACTCAGTTCCTGAATGTGTGGTATCTCCTAACTCAGTTCCTGAATCTATGGTATCTCCTAACTCACAGGAACTGAATGTGTGGTATCTCCTAACTCAGTTCCTGAATGTGTGGTATCTCCTAACTCAGTTCCTGAATGTGTGGTATCTCCTAACTCAGATCCTGAATGTGTGGTATCTCCTAACTCAGTTCCTGAATGTGTGGTATCTCCTAACTCAGTTCCTGAATGTGTGGTATCTCCTAACTCAGATCCTGAATGTGTGGTATCTCCTAACTCAGTTCCTGAATGTGTGGTATCTCCTAACTCAGTTCCTGAATGTGTGGTATCTCCTAACTCAGTTCCTGAATCTATGGTATCTCCTAACTCAGTTCCTGAATCTATGGTATCTCCTAACTCAGTTCCTGAATGTGTGGTATCTCCTAACTCAGTTCCTGAATCTATGGTATCTCCTAACTCAGTTCCTGAATCTATGGTATCTCCTAACTCAGTTCCTGAATCTATGGTATCTCCTAACTCAGTTCCTGAATGTATGGTATCTCCTTACTCAGTTCCTGAATGTGTGGTATCTCCTAACTCAGTTCCTGAATGTGTGGTATCTCCTAACTCAGTTCCTGAATCTATGGTATCTCCTAACTCAGTTCCTGAATGTGTGGTATCTCCTAACTCACAGTTCCTGTGTGTACTGAGGGATGTGTTCAGGTATCTTGGTCAGCTTCTGGTTGGAACAGTCAACCGTGGTCCCTTCGCATCGA
>NC_088231.1:28355040-28372540 GCF_036934945.1 Oncorhynchus masou masou
CTCCCCTAAGTATCCCAGTGACTCAGTCTTTAGTCTCAGACCACGTCTTCCCTAAGTATCCCAGTGACTCAGTCTTTAGTCTCAGACCACGTCTTCCCTAAGTATCCCAGTGACTCAGTCTTTAGTCTCAGACCACGTCTTCCCTAAGTATCCCAGTGACTCAGTCTTCAGTCTCAGACCACGTCTTCTCTAAGTATCCCAGTGACTCAGTCTTTAGTCTCAGACCACGTCTCCCCTAAGTATCCCAGTGACTCAGTCTTTAGTCTCAGACCACGTCTTCCCTAAGTATCCCAGTGACTCAGTCTTTAGTCTCAGACCACGTCTTCCCTAAGTATCCCAGTGACTCAGACCACGTCTTCCCTAAGTATCCCAGTGACTCAGTCTTTAGTCTCAGACCACGTCTTCCCTAAGTATCTCAGTGACTCAGACCACGTCTCCCCTAAGTATCCCAGTGACTCAGTCTTTAGTCTCAGACCACGTCTCCCCTAAGTATCCCAGTGACTCAGTCTTTAGTCTCAGACCACGTCTCCCCTAAGTATCCCAGTGACTCAGACCACGTCTTCCCTAAGTATCCCAGTGACTCAGTCTTTAGTCTCAGACCACGTCTCCCCTAAGTATCCCAGTGACTCAGTCTTTAGTCTCAGACCACGTCTCCCCTAAGTATCCCAGTGACTCAGTCTTTAGTCTCAGACCATGTCTTCCCTAAGTATCCCAGTGACTCAGTCTTGAGTCTCAGACCACGTCTCCCCTAAGTATCCCAGTGACTCAGACCACGTCTTCCCTAAGTATCCCAGTGACTCAGACCACGTCTCCCCTAAGTATCCCAGTGACTCAGTCTTTAGTCTCAGACCACGTCTTCCCTAAGTATCCCAGTGACTCAGTCTTTAGTCTCAGACCACGTCTCCCCTAAGTATCCCAGTGACTCAGTCTTTAGTCTCAGACCACGTCTCCCCTAAGTATCCCAGTACTCAGTCTTTAGTCTCAGACCACGTCTTCCCTAAGTATCCCAGTGACTCAGTCTTTAGTCTCAGACCACGTCTTCCCTAAGTATCCCCGTGACTCAGTCTTTAGTCTCAGACCACGTCTCCCCTAAGTATCCCAGTGACTCAGTCTTTAGTCTCAGACCACGTCTTCCCTAAGTATCCCAGTGACTCAGACCACGTCTCCCCTAAGTATCCCAGTGACTCAGTCTTTAGTCTCAGACCACGTCTTCCCTAAGTATCCCAGTGACTCAGACCACGTCTTCCCTAAGTATCCCAGTGACTCAGTCTTTAGTCTCAGACCACGTCTTCCCTAAGTATCCCAGTGACTCAGAACACGTCTCCCCTAAGTATCCCAGTGACTCAGACCACGTCTCCCCTAAGTATCCCAGTGACTCAGTCTTTAGTCTCAGACCACGTCTCCCCTAAGTATCCCAGTGACTCAGTCTTTAGACTCAGACCACGTCTCCCCTAAGTATCCCAGTGACTCAGTCTTTAGTCTCAGACCACGTCTCCCCTAAGTATCCCAGTGACTCAGTCTTTAGTCTCAGACCACGTCTTCCCTAAGTATCCCAGTGACTCAGTCTTTAGTCTCAGACCACGTCTCCCCTAAGTATCCCAGTGACTCAGTCTTTAGTCTCAGACCACGTCTCCCCTAAGTATCCCAGTGACTCAGTCTTTAGTCTCAGACCACGTCTCCCCTAAGTATCCCAGTGACTCAGTCTTTAGTCTCAGACCACGTCTCCCCTAAGTATCCCAGTGACTCAGTCTTTAGTCTCAGACCACGTCTCCCCTAAGTATCCCAGTGACTCAGACCACGTCTTCCCTAAGTATCCCAGTGACTCAGTCTTTAGTCTCAGACCACGTCTTCCCTAAGTATCCCAGTGACTCAGTCTTTAGTCTCAGACCACGTCTCCCCTAAGTATCCCAGTGACTCAGTCTTTAGTCTCAGACCACGTCTCCCCTAAGTATCCCAGTGACTCAGTCTTTAGTCTCAGACCACGTCTCCCCTAAGTATCTCAGTGACTCAGTCTTTAGTATCAGACCACGTCTTCCCTAAGTATCCCAGTGACTCAGTCTTTAGTCTCAGACCACGTCTCCCCTAAGTATCCCAGTGACTCAGTCTTTAGTCTCAGACCACTTCTTCCCTAAGTATCCCAGTGACTCAGTCTTTAGTCTCAGACCACGTCTCCCCAAAGTATCCCTGTGACTCAGACCACGTCTCCCCTAAGTATCCCAGTGACTCAGACCACGTCTTCCCTAAGTATCCCAGTGACTCAGTCTTTAGTCTCAGACCACGTCTTCCCTAAGTATCCCAGTGACTCAGTCTTTAGTCTCAGACCACGTCTCCCCTAAGTATCCCAGTGACTCAGTCTTTAGTCTCAGACCACGTCTTCCCTAAGTATCCCAGTGACTCAGTCTTTAGTTTCAGACCACGTCTCCCCTAAGTATCCCTGTGACTCAGTCTTTAGTCTCAGACCACGTCTCCCCTAAGTATCCCAGTGACTCAGTCTTTAGTCTCAGACCACGTCTTCCCTAAGTATCCCAGTGACTCAGACCACGTCTTCCCTAAGTATCCCAGTGACTCAGTCTTTAGTCTCAGACCACCTCTTCCCTAAGTATCCCAGTGACTCAGACCACGTCTTCCCTAAGTATCCCAGTGACTCAGTCTTTAGTCTCAGACCACGTCTTCCCTAAGTATCCCAGTGACTCAGTCTTTAGTCTCAGACCACGTCTCCCCTAAGTATCTCAGTGACTCAGACAACGTCTCCCCTAAGTATCCCAGTGACTCAGTCTTTAGTCTCAGACCACGTCTTCCCTAAGTATCCCTGTGACTCAGACCACGTCTTCCCTAAGTATCCCTGTGACTCAGACCACGTCTTCCCTAAGTATCCCAGTGACTCAGTCTTTAGTCTCAGACCACCTCTTCCCTAAGTATCCCAGTGACTCAGACCACGTCTTCCCTAAGTATCCCAGTGACTCAGTCTTTAGTCTCAGACCACGTCTTCCCTAAGTATCCCAGTGACTCAGTCTTTAGTCTCAGACCACGTCTCCCCTAAGTATCTCAGTGACTCAGACCACGTCTCCCCTAAGTATCCCTGTGACTCAGACCACGTCTCCCCTAAGTATCCCAGCGACTCAGACCACGTCTCCCCTAAGTATCCCAGTGACTCAGTCTTTAGTCTCAGACCACGTCTTCCCTAAGTATCCCTGTGACTCAGTCTTTAGTCTCAGACCACGTCTTCCCTAAGTATCCCAGTGACTCAGTCTTTAGTCTCAGACCACGTCTTCCCTAAGTATCCCTGTGACTCAGTCTTTAGTCTCAGACCACGTCTTCCCTAAGTATCCCAGTGACTCAGTCTTTAGTCTCAGACAACGTCTCCCCTAAGTATCCCAGTGACTCAGACCACGTCTTCCCTAAGTATCCCAGTGACTCAGTCTTTAGTCTCATACCACCTCTTCCCTAAGTATCCCAGTGACTCAGACCACGTCTTCCCTAAGTATCCCAGTGACTCAGTCTTTAGTCTCAGACCACGTCTTCCCTAAGTATCCCAGTGACTCAGTCTTTAGTCTCAGACCACGTCTCCCCTAAGTATCTCAGTGACTCAGACCACGTCTCCCCTAAGTATCCCAGTGACTCAGTCTTTAGTCTCAGACCACGTCTTCCCTAAGTATCCCAGTGACTCAGACCACGTCTTCCCTAAGTATCCCAGTGACTCAGACCACGTCTTCCCTAAGTATCCCTGTGACTCAGTCTTTAGTCTCAGACCACGTCTTCCCTAAGTATCCCAGTGACTCAGTCTTTAGTCTCAGACCACGTCTCCCCTAAGTATCCCAGTGACTCAGACCACGTCTCCCCTAAGTATCCCAGTGACTCAGTCTTTAGTCTCAGACCACGTCTCCCCTAAGTATCCCAGTGACTCAGTCTTTAGTCTCAGACCACGTCTCCCCTAAGTATCCCAGTGACTCAGACCACGTCTTCCCTAAGTATCCCAGTGACTCAGTCTTTAGTCTCAGACCACGTCTTCCCTAAGTATCCCAGTGACTCAGACCACGTCTCCCCTAAGTATCACAGTGACTCAGACCACGTCTCCCCTAAGTATCCCAGTGACTCAGTCTTTAGTCTCAGACCACGTCTTCCCTAAGTATCCCAGTGACTCAGACCACGTCTTCCCTAAGTATCCCAGTGACTCAGTCTTTAGTCTCAGACCACGTCTTCCCTAAGTATCCCAGTGACTCAGAACACGTCTCCCCTAAGTATCCCAGTGACTCAGACCACGTCTCCCCTAAGTATCCCAGTGACTCAGTCTTTAGTCTCAGACCACGTCTCCCCTAAGTATCCCAGTGACTCAGTCTTTAGACTCAGACCACGTCTCCCCTAAGTATCCCAGTGACTCAGTCTTTAGTCTCAGACCACGTCTCCCCTAAGTATCCCAGTGACTCAGTCTTTAGTCTCAGACCACGTCTTCCTAAGTATCCCAGTGACTCAGTCTTTAGTCTCAGACCACGTCTCCCCTAAGTATCCCAGTGACTCAGTCTTTAGTCTCAGACCACGTCTCCCCTAAGTATCCCAGTGACTCAGTCTTTAGTCTCAGACCACGTCTCCCCTAAGTATCCCAGTGACTCAGTCTTTAGTCTCAGACCACGTCTCCCCTAAGTATCCCAGTGACTCAGTCTTTAGTCTCAGACCACGTCTCCCCTAAGTATCCCAGTGACTCAGACCACGTCTTCCCTAAGTATCCCAGTGACTCAGTCTTTAGTCTCAGACCACGTCTTCCCTAAGTATCCCAGTGACTCAGTCTTTAGTCTCAGACCACGTCTCCCCTAAGTATCCCAGTGACTCAGTCTTTAGTCTCAGACCACGTCTCCCCTAAGTATCCCAGTGACTCAGACCACGTCTTCCCTAAGTATCCCAGTGACTCAGTCTTTAGTCTCAGACCACGTCTTCCCTAAGTATCCCAGTGACTCAGTCTTTAGTCTCAGACCACGTCTCCCCTAAGTATCCCAGTGACTCAGTCTTTAGTCTCAGACCACGTCTCCCCTAAGTATCTCAGTGACTCAGTCTTTAGTATCAGACCACGTCTCCCCTAAGTATCCCAGTGACTCAGTCTTTAGTCTCAGACCACTTCTTCCCTAAGTATCCCAGTGACTCAGTCTTTAGTCTCAGACCACGTCTCCCCAAAGTATCCCTGTGACTCAGACCACGTCTCCCCTAAGTATCCCAGTGACTCAGACCACGTCTTCCCTAAGTATCCCAGTGACTCAGTCTTTAGTCTCAGACCACGTCTTCCCTAAGTATCCCAGTGACTCAGTCTTTAGTCTCAGACCACGTCTCCCCTAAGTATCCCAGTGACTCAGTCTTTAGTCTCAGACCACGTCTTCCCTAAGTATCCCAGTGACTCAGTCTTTAGTTTCAGACCACGTCTCCCCTAAGTATCCCTGTGACTCAGTCTTTAGTCTCAGACCACGTCTCCCCTAAGTATCCCAGTGACTCAGTCTTTAGTCTCAGACCACGTCTTCCCTAAGTATCCCAGTGACTCAGACCACGTCTTCCCTAAGTATCCCAGTGACTCAGTCTTTAGTCTCAGACCACCTCTTCCCTAAGTATCCCAGTGACTCAGACCACGTCTTCCCTAAGTATCCCAGTGACTCAGTCTTTAGTCTCAGACCACGTCTTCCCTAAGTATCCCAGTGACTCAGTCTTTAGTCTCAGACCACGTCTCCCCTAAGTATCTCAGTGACTCAGACAACGTCTCCCCTAAGTATCCCAGTGACTCAGTCTTTAGTCTCAGACCACGTCTTCCCTAAGTATCCCTGTGACTCAGACCACGTCTTCCCTAAGTATCCCTGTGACTCAGACCACGTCTTCCCTAAGTATCCCAGTGACTCAGTCTTTAGTCTCAGACCACCTCTTCCCTAAGTATCCCAGTGACTCAGACCACGTCTTCCCTAAGTATCCCAGTGACTCAGTCTTTAGTCTCAGACCACGTCTTCCCTAAGTATCCCAGTGACTCAGTCTTTAGTCTCAGACCACGTCTCCCCTAAGTATCTCAGTGACTCAGACCACGTCTCCCCTAAGTATCCCTGTGACTCAGACCACGTCCCCTAAGTATCCCAGCGACTCAGACCACGTCTCCCTAAGTATCCCAGTGACTCAGTCTTTAGTCTCAGACCACGTCTTCCCTAAGTATCCCTGTGACTCAGTCTTTAGTCTCAGACCACGTCTTCCCTAAGTATCCCAGTGACTCAGTCTTTAGTCTCAGACCACGTCTTCCCTAAGTATCCCTGTGACTCAGTCTTTAGTCTCAGACCACGTCTTCCCTAAGTATCCCAGTGACTCAGTCTTTAGTCTCAGACAACGTCTCCCCTAAGTATCCCAGTGACTCAGACCACGTCTTCCCTAAGTATCCCAGTGACTCAGTCTTTAGTCTCATACCACCTCTTCCCTAAGTATCCCAGTGACTCAGACCACGTCTTCCCTAAGTATCCCAGTGACTCAGTCTTTAGTCTCAGACCACGTCTTCCCTAAGTATCCCAGTGACTCAGTCTTTAGTCTCAGACCACGTCTCCCCTAAGTATCTCAGTGACTCAGACCACGTCTCCCCTAAGTATCCCAGTGACTCAGTCTTTAGTCTCAGACCACGTCTTCCCTAAGTATCCCAGTGACTCAGACCACGTCTTCCCTAAGTATCCCAGTGACTCAGACCACGTCTTCCCTAAGTATCCCTGTGACTCAGTCTTTAGTCTCAGACCACGTCTTCCCTAAGTATCCCAGTGACTCAGTCTTTAGTCTCAGACCACGTCTCCCCTAAGTATCCCAGTGACTCAGACCACGTCTCCCTAAGTATCCCAGTGACTCAGTCTTTAGTCTCAGACCACGTCTCCCCTAAGTATCCCAGTGACTCAGTCTTTAGTCTCAGACCACGTCTCCCCTAAGTATCCCAGTGACTCAGACCACGTCTTCCCTAAGTATCCCAGTGACTCAGTCTTTAGTCTCAGACCACGTCTTCCCTAAGTATCCCAGTGACTCAGACCACGTCTCCCCTAAGTATCACAGTGACTCAGACCACGTCTCCCCTAAGTATCCCAGTGACTCAGTCTTTAGTCTCAGACCACGTCTTCCCTAAGTATCCCAGTGACTCAGACCACGTCTCCCCTAAGTATCCCTGTGACTCAGACCACGTCTTCCCTAAGTATCCCAGTGACTCAGACCACGTCTTCCCTAAGTATCCCAGTGACTCAGTCTTTAGTCTCAGACCACGTCTCCCCTAAGTATCCCAGTGACTCAGACCACGTCTTCCCTAAGTATCCCAGTGACTCAGTCTTTAGTCTCAGACCACGTCTCCCCTAAGTATCCCAGTGACTCAGTCTTTAGTCTCAGACCACGTCTCCCCTAAGTATACCAGTGACTCAGACCACGTCTTCCCTAAGTATCCCAGTGACTCAGTCTTTAGTCTCAGACCACGTCTCCCCTAAGTATCCCAGTGACTCAGACCACGTCTTTATCACAGTGACTCAGACCACGTCTCCCCTAAGTATCCCAGTGACTCAGACCACGTCTCCCCTAAGTATCCCAGTGACTCAGTCTTTAGTCTCAGACCACGTCTCCCCTAAGTATCCCAGTGACTCAGACCACGTCTTCCCTAAGTATCCCAGTGACTCAGACCACGTCTCCCCTAAGTATCCCAGTGACTCAGACCACGTCTCCCCTAAGTATCCCAGTGACTCAGTCTTTAGTCTCAGACCACGTCTCCCTAAGTATCCCAGTGACTCAGACCACGTCTTCCCTAAGTATCCCAGTGACTCAGTCTTTAGTCTCAGACCACGTCTCCCCTAAGTATCCCAGTGACTCAGTCTTTAGTCTCAGACCACGTCTCCCCTAAGTATCCCAGTGACTCAGACCACGTCTTCCCTAAGTATCCCAGTGACTCAGACCACGTCTTCCCTAAGTATCCCAGTGACTCAGACCACGTCTTCCCTAAGTATCCCAGTGACTCAGTCTTTAGTCTCAGACCACGTCTCCCTAAGTATCCCAGTGACTCAGACCACGTCTTCCCTAAGTATCCCAGTGACTCAGTCTTTAGTCTCAGACCACGTCTCCCTAAGTATCCCAGTGACTCAGTCTTTAGTCTCAGACCACGTCTCCCCTAAGTATACCAGTGACTCAGACCACGTCTTCCCTAAGTATCCCAGTGACTCAGTCTTTAGTCTCAGACCACGTCTCCCCTAAGTATCCCAGTGACTCAGACCACGTCTCCCCTAAGTATCACAGTGACTCAGACCACGTCTCCCCTAAGTATCCCAGTGACTCAGACCACGTCTCCCCTAAGTATCCCAGTGACTCAGTCTTTAGTCTCAGACCACGTCTCCCCTAAGTATCCCAGTGACTCAGTCTTTAGTCTCAGACCACGTCCTCCCTAAGTATCCCAGTGACTCAGTCTTTAGTCTCAGACCACGTCTCCCCTAAGTATCCCAGCGACTCAGACCACGTCTCCCCTAAGTATCCCAGTGACTCAGTCTTTAGTCTCAGACCACGTCTTCCCTAAGTATCCCTGTGACTCAGTCTTTAGTCTCAGACCACGTCTTCCCTAAGTATCCCAGTGACTCAGTCTTTAGTCTCAGACCACGTCTTCCCTAAGTATCCCTGTGACTCAGTCTTTAGTCTCAGACCACGTCTTCCCTAAGTATCCCAGTGACTCAGTCTTTAGTCTCAGACAACGTCTCCCCTAAGTATCCCAGTGACTCAGACCACGTCTTCCCTAAGTATCCCAGTGACTCAGTCTTTAGTCTCATACCACCTCTTCCCTAAGTATCCCAGTGACTCAGACCACGTCTTCCCTAAGTATCCCAGTGACTCAGTCTTTAGTCTCAGACCACGTCTTCCCTAAGTATCCCAGTGACTCAGTCTTTAGTCTCAGACCACGTCTCCCCTAAGTATCTCAGTGACTCAGACCACGTCTCCCCTAAGTATCCCAGTGACTCAGTCTTTAGTCTCAGACCACGTCTTCCCTAAGTATCCCAGTGACTCAGACCACGTCTTCCCTAAGTATCCCAGTGACTCAGACCACGTCTTCCCTAAGTATCCCTGTGACTCAGTCTTTAGTCTCAGACCACGTCTTCCCTAAGTATCCCAGTGACTCAGTCTTTAGTCTCAGACCACGTCTCCCCTAAGTATCCCAGTGACTCAGACCACGTCTTCCCTAAGTATCCCAGTGACTCAGACCACGTCTCCCCTAAGTATCCCAGTGACTCAGACCACGTCTCCCCTAAGTATCCCAGTGACTCAGTCTTTAGTCTCAGACCACGTCTCCCCTAAGTATCCCAGTGACTCAGACCACGTCTTCCCTAAGTATCCCAGTGACTCAGTCTTTAGTCTCAGACCACGTCTCCCTAAGTATCCCAGTGACTCAGTCTTTAGTCTCAGACCACGTCTCCCTAAGTATCCCAGTGACTCAGACCACGTCTTCCCTAAGTATCCCAGTGACTCAGACCACGTCTTCCCTAAGTATCCCAGTGACTCAGACCACGTCTTCCCTAAGTATCCCAGTGACTCAGTCTTTAGTCTCAGACCACGTCTCCCCTAAGTATCCCAGTGACTCAGACCACGTCTTCCCTAAGTATCCCAGTGACTCAGTCTTTAGTCTCAGACCACGTCTCCCTAAGTATCCCAGTGACTCAGTCTTTAGTCTCAGACCACGTCTCCCTAAGTATACCAGTGACTCAGACCACGTCTTCCCTAAGTATCCCAGTGACTCAGTCTTTAGTCTCAGACCACGTCTCCCCTAAGTATCCCAGTGACTCAGACCACGTCTCCCCTAAGTATCACAGTGACTCAGACCACGTCTCCCCTAAGTATCCCAGTGACTCAGACCACGTCTCCCCTAAGTATCCCAGTGACTCAGTCTTTAGTCTCAGACCACGTCTCCCCTAAGTATCCCAGTGACTCAGTCTTTAGTCTCAGACCACGTCCTCCCTAAGTATCCCAGTGACTCAGTCTTTAGTCTCAGACCACGTCTCCCCTAAGTATCCCAGCGACTCAGACCACGTCTCCCCTAAGTATCCCAGTGACTCAGTCTTTAGTCTCAGACCACGTCTTCCCTAAGTATCCCTGTGACTCAGTCTTTAGTCTCAGACCACGTCTTCCCTAAGTATCCCAGTGACTCAGTCTTTAGTCTCAGACCACGTCTTCCCTAAGTATCCCTGTGACTCAGTCTTTAGTCTCAGACCACGTCTTCCCTAAGTATCCCAGTGACTCAGTCTTTAGTCTCAGACAACGTCTCCCCTAAGTATCCCAGTGACTCAGACCACGTCTTCCCTAAGTATCCCAGTGACTCAGTCTTTAGTCTCATACCACCTCTTCCCTAAGTATCCCAGTGACTCAGACCACGTCTTCCCTAAGTATCCCAGTGACTCAGTCTTTAGTCTCAGACCACGTCTTCCCTAAGTATCCCAGTGACTCAGTCTTTAGTCTCAGACCACGTCTCCCCTAAGTATCTCAGTGACTCAGACCACGTCTCCCCTAAGTATCCCAGTGACTCAGTCTTTAGTCTCAGACCACGTCTTCCCTAAGTATCCCAGTGACTCAGACCACGTCTTCCCTAAGTATCCCAGTGACTCAGACCACGTCTTCCCTAAGTATCCCTGTGACTCAGTCTTTAGTCTCAGACCACGTCTTCCCTAAGTATCCCAGTGACTCAGTCTTTAGTCTCAGACCACGTCTCCCCTAAGTATCCCAGTGACTCAGACCACGTCTCCCCTAAGTATCCCAGTGACTCAGTCTTTAGTCTCAGACCACGTCTCCCCTAAGTATCCCAGTGACTCAGTCTTTAGTCTCAGACCACGTCTCCCTAAGTATCCCAGTGACTCAGACCACGTCTTCCCTAAGTATCCCAGTGACTCAGTCTTTAGTCTCAGACCACGTCTTACCTAAGTATCCCAGTGACTCAGACCACGTCTCCCCTAAGTATCACAGTGACTCAGACCACGTCTCCCCTAAGTATCCCAGTGACTCAGTCTTTAGTCTCAGACCACGTCTTCCCTAAGTATCCCAGTGACTCAGACCACGTCTCCCCTAAGTATCCCTGTGACTCAGACCATGTCTTCCCTAAGTATCCCTGTGACTCAGACCACGTCTTCCCTAAGTATCCCAGTGACTCAGACCACGTCTTCCCTAAGTATCCCAGTGACTCAGTCTTTAGTCTCAGACCACGTCTCCCCTAAGTATCCCAGTGACTCAGACCACGTCTTCCCTAAGTATCCCAGTGACTCAGTCTTTAGTCTCAGACCACGTCTCCCCTAAGTATCCCAGTGACTCAGTCTTTAGTCTCAGACCACGTCTCCCCTAAGTAT
The DNA here is from genome assembly GCF_036934945.1 of Oncorhynchus masou masou. NCBI lineage: Eukaryota > Metazoa > Chordata > Actinopteri > Salmoniformes > Salmonidae > Oncorhynchus > Oncorhynchus masou. The sequence goes on from NC_088231.1 coordinate 28,366,371, forward strand.
ACCAGTGACTCAGACCACGTCTTCCCTAAGTATCCCAGTGACTCAGTCTTTAGTCTCAGACCACGTCTCCCCTAAGTATCCCAGTGACTCAGACCACGTCTCCCCTAAGTATCACAGTGACTCAGACCACGTCTCCCCTAAGTATCCCAGTGACTCAGACCACGTCTCCCCTAAGTATCCCAGTGACTCAGACCACGTCTTCCCTAAGTATCCCAGTGACTCAGTCTTTAGTCTCAGACCACGTCTTCCCTAAGTATCCCAGTGACTCAGTCTTTAGTCTCAGACCACGTCTCCCCTAAGTATCCCAGTGACTCAGACCACGTCTTCCCTAAGTATCCCAGTGACTCAGTCTTTAGTCTCATACCACCTCTTCCCTAAGTATCCCAGTGACTCAGACCACGTCTTCCCTAAGTATCCCTGTGACTCAGTCTTTAGTCTCAGACCACGTCTTCCCTAAGTATCCCAGTGACTCAGTCTTTAGTCTCAGACAACGTCTCCCCTAAGTATCCCAGTGACTCAGACCACGTCTTCCCTAAGTATCCCAGTGACTCAGTCTTTAGTCTCATACCACCTCTTCCCTAAGTATCCCAGTGACTCAGACCACGTCTTCCCTAAGTATCCCAGTGACTCAGTCTTTAGTCTCAGACCACGTCTTCCCTAAGTATCCCAGTGACTCAGTCTTTAGTCTCAGACCACCTCTTCCCTAAGTATCCCAGTGACTCAGACCACGTCTTCCCTAAGTATCCCTGTGACTCAGTCTTTAGTCTCAGACCACGTCTTCCCTAAGTATCCCAGTGACTCAGTCTTTAGTCTCAGACAACGTCTCCCCTAAGTATCCCAGTGACTCAGACCACGTCTTCCCTAAGTATCCCAGTGACTCAGTCTTTAGTCTCATACCACCTCTTCCCTAAGTATCCCAGTGACTCAGACCACGTCTTCCCTAAGTATCCCAGTGACTCAGTCTTTAGTCTCAGACCACGTCTTCCCTAAGTATCCCAGTGACTCAGTCTTTAGTCTCAGACCACGTCTCCCCTAAGTATCTCAGTGACTCAGACCACGTCTCCCCTAAGTATCCCAGTGACTCAGTCTTTAGTCTCAGACCACGTCTTCCCTAAGTATCCCAGTGACTCAGACCACGTCTTCCCTAAGTATCCCAGTGACTCAGTCTTTAGTCTCAGACCACGTCTTCCCTAAGTATCCCTGTGACTCAGACCACGTCTTCCCTAAGTATCCCAGTCACTCAGACCACGTCTTCCCTAAGTATCCCTGTGACTCAGTCTTTAGTCTCAGACCACGTCTCCCCTAAGTATCCCAGTGACTCAGTCTTTAGTCTCAGACCACGTCTCCCCTAAGTATCCCAGTGACTCAGTCTTTAGTCTCAGACCACGTCTTCCCTAAGTATCCCAGTGACTCAGACCACGTCTTCCCTAAGTATCCCAGTGACTCAGTCTTTAGTCTCAGACCACGTCTTCACTAAGTATCCCAGTGACTCAGTCTTTAGTCTCAGACCACGTCTCCCCTAAGTATCCCAGTGACTCAGACCACGTCTTCCCTAAGTATCCCAGTCACTCAGACCACGTCTCCCCTAAGTATCCCAGTGACTCAGTCTTTAGTCTCAGACCACGTCTTCCCTAAGTATCCCAGTGACTCAGACCACGTCTTCCCTAAGTATCCTAGTCACTCAGACCACGTCTTCCCTAAGAATCCCAGTGACTCAGTCTTTAGTCTCAGACCACGTCTTCCCTAAGTATCCCAGTGACTCAGACCACGTCTCCCCTAAGTATCCCAGTGACTCAGACCACGTCTTCCCTAAGTATCCCAGTGACTCAGTCTTTAGTCTCAGACCACGTCTCCCCTAAGTATCCCAGTGACTCAGACCACGTCTTCCCTAAGTATCCCAGTGACTCAGTCTTTAGTCTCAGACCACGTCTTCCCTAAGTATCCCAGTGACTCAGACCACGTCTCCCCTAAGTATCACAGTGACTCAGACCACGTCTCCCCTAAGTATCCCAGTGACTCAGACCACGTCTCCCCTAAGTATCCCAGTGACTCAGTCTTTAGTCTCAGACCACGTCTCCCCTAAGTATCCCAGTGACTCAGACCACGTCTCCCCTAAGTATCCCTGTGACTCAGACCACGTCTCCCCTAAGTATACCAGTGACTCAGTCTTTAGTCTCAGACCACGTCTTCCCTAAGTATCCCAGTCACTCAGACCACGTCTTCCCTAAGTATCCCAGTGACTCAGTCTTTAGTCTCAGACCACGTCTTCCCTAAGTATCCCAGTGACTCAGACCACGTCTTCCCTAAGTATCCCAGTGACTCAGTCTTTAGTCTCAAACCACGTCTCCCCTAAGTATCCCAGTGACTCAGACCACGTCTTCCCTAAGTATCCCAGTGACTCAGACCACGTCTCCCCTAAGTATCCCTGTGACTCAGACCACGTCTTCCCTAAGTATCCCAGTGACTCAGACCACGTCTTCCCTAAGTATCCCTGTGACTCAGTCTTTAGTCTCAGACCACGTCTTCCCTAAGTATCCCAGTGACTCAGTCTTTAGTCTCAGACCACGTCTCCCCTAAGTATCCCAGTGACTCAGACCACGTCTCCCCTAAGTATCCCAGTGACTCAGTCTTTAGTCTCAGACCACGTCTCCCTAAGTATCCCAGTGACTCAGTCTTTAGTCTCAGACCACGTCTCCCCTAAGTATCCCAGTGACTCAGACCACGTCTTCCCTAAGTATCCCAGTGACTCAGTCTTTAGTCTCAGACCACGTCTTCCCTAAGTATCCCAGTGACTCAGACCACGTCTCCCCTAAGTATCACAGTGACTCAGACCACGTCTCCCCTAAGTATCCCAGTGACTCAGTCTTTAGTCTCAGACCACGTCTTCCCTAAGTATCCCAGTGACTCAGACCACGTCTCCCCTAAGTATCCCTGTGACTCAGACCATGTCTTCCCTAAGTATCCCTGTGACTCAGACCACGTCTTCCCTAAGTATCCCAGTGACTCAGACCACGTCTTCCCTAAGTATCCCAGTGACTCAGTCTTTAGTCTCAGACCACGTCTCCCCTAAGTATCCCAGTGACTCAGACCACGTCTTCCCTAAGTATCCCAGTGACTCAGTCTTTAGTCTCAGACCACGTCTCCCCTAAGTATCCCAGTGACTCAGTCTTTAGTCTCAGACCACGTCTCCCCTAAGTATCCCAGTGACTCAGACCACGTCTTCCCTAAGTATCCCAGTGACTCAGTCTTTAGTCTCAGACCACGTCTCCCCTAAGTATCCCAGTGACTCAGACCACGTCTCCCCTAAGTATCACAGTGACTCAGACCACGTCTCCCCTAAGTATCCCAGTGACTCAGACCACGTCTCCCCTAAGTATCCCAGTGACTCAGACCACGTCTTCCCTAAGTATCCCAGTGACTCAGTCTTTAGTCTCAGACCACGTCTTCCCTAAGTATCCCAGTGACTCAGTCTTTAGTCTCAGACCACGTCTCCCCTAAGTATCCCAGTGACTCAGACCACGTCTTCCCTAAGTATCCCAGTGACTCAGACCACGTCTTCCCTAAGTATCCCAGTGACTCAGTCTTTAGTCTCAGACCACGTCTCCCCTAAGTATCCCAGTGACTCAGACCACGTCTCCCCTAAGTATCCCTGTGACTCAGACCACGTCTTCCCTAAGTATCCCAGTGACTCAGACCACGTCTCCCCTAAGTATCCCAGTCACTCAGACCACGTCTTCCCTAAGAATCCCAGTGACTCAGTCTTTAGTCTCAGACCACGTCTTCCCTAAGTATCCCAGTGACTCAGACCACGTCTCCCCTAAGTATCCCAGTGACTCAGACCACGTCTTCCCTAAGTATCCCAGTGACTCAGTCTTTAGTCTCAGACCACGTCTCCCTAAGTATCCCAGTGACTCAGACCACGTCTTCCCTAAGTATCCCAGTGACTCAGTCTTTAGTCTCAGACCACGTCTTCCCTAAGTATCCCAGTGACTCAGACCACGTCTCCCCTAAGTATCACAGTGACTCAGACCACGTCTCCCCTAAGTATCCCAGTGACTCAGACCACGTCTCCCCTAAGTATCCCAGTGACTCAGTCTTTGGTCTCAGACCACGTCTCCCCTAAGTATCCCAGTGACTCAGACCACGTCTCCCCTAAGTATCCCTGTGACTCAGACCACGTCTCCCTAAGTATACCAGTGACTCAGTCTTTAGTCTCAGACCACGTCTTCCCTAAGTATCCCAGTCACTCAGACCACGTCTTCCCTAAGTATCCCAGTGACTCAGTCTTTAGTCTCAGACCACGTCTTCCCTAAGTATCCCAGTGACTCAGACCACGTCTTCCCTAAGTATCCCAGTGACTCAGTCTTTAGTCTCAGACCACGTCTCCCCTAAGTATCCCAGTGACTCAGACCACGTCTTCCCTAAGTATCCCAGTGACTCAGACCACGTCTCCCTAAGTATCCCTGTGACTCAGACCACGTCTTCCCTAAGTATCCCAGTGACTCAGACCACGTCTTCCCTAAGTATCCCTGTGACTCAGTCTTTAGTCTCAGACCACGTCTTCCCTAAGTATCCCAGTGACTCAGTCTTTAGTCTCAGACCACGTCTCCCCTAAGTATCCCAGTGACTCAGACCACGTCTCCCCTAAGTATCCCTGTGACTCAGACCATGTCTTCCCTAAGTATCCCTGTGACTCAGACCATGTCTTCCCTAAGTATCCCTGTGACTCAGACCACGTCTTCCCTAAGTATCCCAGTGACTCAGACCACGTCTTCCCTAAGTATCCCAGTGACTCAGTCTTTAGTCTCAGACCACGTCTCCCCTAAGTATCCCAGTGACTCAGACCACGTCTTCCCTAAGTATCCCAGTGACTCAGTCTTTAGTCTCAGACCACGTCTCCCCTAAGTATCCCAGTGACTCAGTCTTTAGTCTCAGACCACGTCTCCCCTAAGTATCCCAGTGACTCAGACCACGTCTTCCCTAAGTATCCCAGTGACTCAGTCTTTAGTCTCAGACCACGTCTCCCCTAAGTATCCCAGTGACTCAGACCACGTCTCCCCTAAGTATCACAGTGACTCAGACCACGTCTCCCCTAAGTATCCCAGTGACTCAGACCACGTCTCCTCTAAGTATCCCAGTGACTCAGACCACGTCTTCCCTAAGTATCCCAGTGACTCAGTCTTTAGTCTCAGACCACGTCTTCCCTAAGTATCCCAGTGACTCAGTCTTTAGTCTCAGACCACGTCTCCCCTAAGTATCCCAGTGACTCAGACCACGTCTTCCCTAAGTATCCCAGTGACTCAGACCACGTCTTCCCTAAGTATCCCAGTGACTCAGTCTTTAGTCTCAGACCACGTCTCCCCTAAGTATCCCAGTGACTCAGACCACGTCTCCCCTAAGTATCCCTGTGACTCAGACCACGTCTTCCCTAAGTATCCCAGTGACTCAGACCACGTCTCCCCTAAGTATCCCAGTGACTCAGACCACGTCTTCCCTAAGTATCCCAGTGACTCAGTCTTTAGTCTCAGACCACGTCTCCCCTAAGTATCCCAGTGACTCAGACCACGTCTCCCCTAAGTATCCCAGTGACTCAGTCTTTAGTCTCAGACCACGTCTCCCCTAAGTATCCCAGTGACTCAGTCTTTAGTCTCAGACCACGTCTTCCCTAAGTATCCCAGTGACTCAGTCTTTAGTCTCAGACCACGTCTCCCCTAAGTATCCCAGTGACTCAGACCACGTCTCCCCTAAGTATCCCAGTGACTCAGACCACGTCTTCCCTAAGTATCCCAGTGACTCAGTCTTTAGTCTCAGACCACGTCTCCCCTAAGTATCCCAGTGACTCAGACCACGTCTTCCCTAAGTATCCCAGTGACTCAGTCTTTAGTCTCAGACCACGTCTTCCCTAAGTATCCCAGTGACTCAGTCTTTAGTCTCAGACCACGTCTCCCCTAAGTATCCCAGTGACTCAGTCTTTAGTCTCAGACCACGTCTTCCCTAAGTATCCCAGTGACTCAGTCTTTAGTCTCAGACCACGTCTCCCCTAAGTATCCCAGTGACTCAGACCACGTCTCCCCTAAGTATCCCAGTGACTCAGACCACGTCTTCCCTAAGTATCCCAGTGACTCAGTCTTTAGTCTCAGACCACGTCTTCCCTAAGTATCCCAGTGACT
>NC_088231.1:28380040-28390040 GCF_036934945.1 Oncorhynchus masou masou
ACCCTCCTAACCCTAACCCTCCTAACCCTCCTAACCCTAACCCTCCTAACCCTAACCCTCCTAACCCTCCTAACCCTAACCCTCCTAACCCTCCCAACCCTAACCCTCCTAAACCTAACCCCAACCCTCCTAACCCTAACCCTCCTAAACCTAACCCTCCTAACCCTAACCCTCCTAACCCTAACCCTCCTAACCCTAACCCTCCTAACCCTAACCCTAACCCTCCTAACCCTAACCCTCCTAACCCTAACCCTAACCCTCCTAACCCCAACCCTCCTAACCCTAACCCTCCTAACCCTAACCCTCCTAACCCCAACCCTCCTAACCCCAACCCTCCTAACCCCAACCCTCCTAACCCTAACCCTCCTAACCCTAACCCTCCTAACCCTAACCCTCCTTACCCTAACCCTCCTAACCCTAACCCTCCTAACCCTAACCCTAACCCTCCTAACCCCAACCCTCCTAACCCTAACCCTCCTAACCCCAACCCTCCTAACCCTAACCCTCCTAACCCTAACCCTCCTAACCCTAACCCTCCTAACCCTAACCCTTCTAACCCTAACCCCCCTAACCCTAACCCTCCTAACCCTAACCCTCCTAACCCTAACCCTCCTAGCCCTAACCCTCCTAAACCTAACCCTAACCCTAACCCTCCTAACCCTAACCCTCCTAACCCTAACCCTCCTAACCCTAACCCTCCTAACCCTAACCCTCCTAAACCTAACCCTAACCCTCCTAACCCTAACCCTCCTAACCCCAACCCTCCTAACCCTAACCCTCCTAACCCCAACCCTCATAACCCTAACCCTCCTAACCCTCCTAACCCTAACCCTCCTAACCCTAACCCTCCTAACCCCAACAATCCTAACCCTAACCCTCCTAACCCTAACCCTCCTAACCCTAACCCTAACCCTCCTAACCCCAACCCTCCTAACCCTAACCCTCCTAACCCTAACCCTCCTAACCCTAACCCTCCTAACCCTAACCCTCCTAACCCTAACCCCAACCCTCCTAACCCTCCTAACCCTAACCCTCCTAACCCTAACCCTCCTAACCCTAACCCTCCTAACCCTAACCCTCCTAACCCTAACCCTCCTAACCCTAACCCTCCTAACCCCAACCCTCCTAACCCCAACCCTCCTAAACCTAACCCTCCTAACCCTAGGCCTAACCCTCCGAACTCTAACCCTCCTAACCCTAACCCTCCTAACTCTAACCCTCCTAACCCTAACCCTCCTAACCCTAACCCTCCTAACCCTAACCCTCCTAACCCTAACCCTCCTAACCCTTCTTACCCTAACCCTAACCCTCCTAGCCCTAACCCTCCTAACTCTAACCCTCCGAACCCTAACCCTCCTAACCCTAACCCTCCTAACCCTAACCCTCCTAACCCTAACCCTCCTAAACCTAACCCTCCTAACCCTAACCCTTCTTACCCTAACCCTCCTAACCCTAACCCTCCTAACCCTAACCCTCCTAAACCTAACCCTCCTAACCCTAACCCTCCTAACCCTAACCCTCCTAACCCTAACCCTCCTAACCCTAACCCCAACCCTCCTAACCCTCCTAACCCTAACCCTCCTAACCCTAACCCTCCTAACCCTAACCCTCCTAAACCTAACCCTCCTAACCCTAACCCTCCTAACCCTAACCCTCCTAACCCTAACCCTCCTAACCCTAACCCTCCTAACTCTAACCCTCCTAACCCCAACCCTCCTAACCCCAACCCTCCTAAACCTAACCCTCCTAACCCTAGCCCTAACCCTCCTAACTCTAACCCTCCTAACCCCAACCCTCCTAAACCTAACCCTTCTTACCCTAACCCTCCTAACCCTAACCCTCCTAACCCTAACCCTCCTAACCCTAACCCTCCTAACCCTAACCCTCCTAACCCTAACCCTCCTAAACCTAACCCTAACCCTCCTAACCCTAACCCTCCTAAACCTAACCCTCCTAACTCTAACCCTCCTAACCCTAACCCTCCTAACCCTAACCCTCCTAACCCTAACCCTCCTAACCCTAACCCTCCTAACCCTAACCCTTCTTACCCTAACCCTAACCCTCCTAGCCCTAACCCTCCTAACTCTAACCCTCCTAACCCTAACCCTCCTAACCCTAACCCTCCTAACCCTAACCCTCCTAAACCTAACCCTCCTAACCCTAACCCTCCTAAACCTAACCCTTCTTACCCTAACCCTCCTAACTCTAACCCTCCTAACCCTAACCCTCCTAACCCTAACCCTAACCCTAACCCTAACCCTCCTAAACCTAACCCTCCTAACCCTAACCCTAACCCTAACCCTAACCCCAACCCTAACCTTCCTAACCCTCCTAACCCTAACCATAACCCTAGCTCCTAACCCTAGCTCCTAACCATAAACCTTAATCCTCCAAACCCTAACCATAACCCTAGCTCCTAACCTTAAACCGAACCCTAGCTCCTACCCCTAGCTCCTAACCCTAAACATAACCCTTGCTCCTAACCATATCTCCTAGAAACAGCATTTGACCTTGTGGGGACCAACAAAATGTCCCCAGTTGGTCAAATGTTTGTTAGTTTATTATTCTAGTGGGGACTTCTGGTCCAAGAACAGTTAAACAAACAAACAAACAAACAAACAAACAAACAAACAAACACACACACACACACACACACACACACACACACACACACACACACACACACACACACACTACCTGTGCATACGAACTCTTTCTTCTGGACCTCAGCCACGTTGTGTCCCCTCATGGTAGGAGGAGACATGCACTGTGTGTAGAGACCCAGACGGGGACGCTGTCTCAACCACTCTGACAACCAGGCCACGTGACAGTCGCACAACAGGTTGTTGGAGTGGAGACGACTGGAGAGGAGAGAGAGGAGAGACACGTTAACACACACAGTAACACAACAGGTTGTTGGAGAGGAGAGAGAGGAGAGACGTTAACACACACAGTAACACAACAGGTTGTTGGAGAGGAGAGAGGAGAGACAGGTTAACACACACAGTAACACAACAGGTTGTTGGAGAGGAGAGAGAGGAGAGACACGTTAACACACACAGTAACACAACAGGTTGTTGGAGAGGAGAGAGAGGAGAGACACGTTGACACACACAGTAACACAACAGGTTGTTGGAGTGGAGACGACTGGAGAGGAGAGAGGAGAGACACGTTAACACACACAGTAACACAACAGGTTGTTGGAGAGGAGAGAGAGGAGAGACACATTAACACACACAGTAACACATTATATATAGTCTATGATATAACTACAGGTAGACTAGTGTTAATAGTCTATAATATAACTACAGGTAGACTAGTGTTAATAGTCTATAATATAACTACAGGTAAACTAGTGTCAATAGTGTTAATAGTCTATAATATAACTACAGGTAGACTAGTGTTAATAGTCTATAATATAACTACAGGTAGACTAGTGTTAATAGTCTATAATATAACTACAGGTAGACTAGTGTTAATAGTCTATAATATAACTACAGGTAGACTAGTGTTAATAGTCTATAATATAACTACAGGTAGACCAGTGTTAATAGTCTATAATATAACTACAGGTAGACTAGTGTTAATAGTCTATAATATAACTACAGGTAGACTAGTGTTAATAGTCTATAATATAACTACAGGTAGACTAGTGTTAATAGTCTATAATATAACTACAGGTAGACTAGTGTTAATAGTCTATAATATAACTACAGGTAGACTAGTGTTAATAGTCTATAATATAACTACAGGTAGACTAGTGTTAATAGTCTATAATATAACTACAGGTAAACTAGTGTTAATAGTCTAAAATATAACTACAGGTAGACTAGTGTTAATTGTCTATAATATAACTACAGGTAGACTAGTGTTAATTGTCTATAATATAACTACAGGTAGACTTGTGTTAATAGTGTTAATAGTCTATAATATAACTACAGGTAGACTAGTGTTAATTGTCTATAATATAACTACAGGTAGACTTGTGTTAATAGTTTTAATAGTCTATAATATAACTACAGGTAGACTAGTGTTAATAGTCTATAATATAACTACAGGTAGACTAGTGTTAATAGTCTATAATATAACTACAGGTAGACTAGTGTTAATAGTCTATAATATAACTACAGGTAGACTAGTGTTAATAGTCTATAATATAACTACAGGTAGACCAGTGTTAATAGTCTATAATATAACTACAGGTAGACTAGTGTTAATAGTCTATAATATAACTACAGGTAGACTAGTGTTAATAGTCTATAATATAACTACAGGTAGACTAGTGTTAATAGTCTATAATATAACTACAGGTAGACTAGTGTTAATAGTCTATAATATAACTACAGGTAGACTAGTGTTAATAGTCTATAATATAACTACAGGTAGAATAGTGTTAATAGTCTATAATATAACTACAGGTAGACTAGTGTTAATAGTCTATAATATAACTACAGGTAGACTAGTGTTAATAGTCTATAATATAACTACAGGTAGACTAGTGTTAATAGTGTTAATAGTCTATAATATAACTACAGGTAGACTAGTGATAATAGTGTAAATAGTCTATAATATAACTACAGGTAGACTAGTGATAATAGTGTTAATAGTCTATAATATAACTACAGGTAGACTAGTGTTAATAGTCTATAATATAACTACAGGTAGAATAGTGTTAATAGTCTATAATATAACTACAGGTAGACTAGTGTTAATAGTCTATAATATAACTACAGGTAGACTAGTGATAATAGTATATAATATAACTACAGGTAGACTAGTGTTAATAGTCTATGATATAACTACAGGTAGACCAGTGTTAATAGTCTATAATATAACTACAGGTAGACTAGTGTTAATAGTCTATAATATAACTACAGGTAGACTAGTGTTAATAGTCTATAATATAACTACAGGTAGACTAGTGTTAATAGTCTATAATATAACTACAGGTAAACTAGTGTTAATAGTCTAAAATATAACTACAGGTAGACTAGTGTTAATTGTCTATAATATAACTACAGGTAGACTAGTGTTAATTGTCTATAATATAACTACAGGTAGACTTGTGTTAATAGTGTTAATAGTCTATAATATAACTACAGGTAGACTAGTGTTAACAGTGTTAATAGTCTATAATATAACTACAGGTACACTAGTGTTAATAGTCTATAATATAACTACAGGTAGACTAGTGTTAATAGTCTATAATATAACTACAGGTAGACTAGTGTTAATAGTCTATAATATAACTACAGGTAGACTAGTGTTAATAGTCTATAATATAACTACAGGTAGACTAGTGTTAATAGTCTATAATATAACTACAGGTAGACCAGTGTTAATAGTCTATAATATAACTACAGGTAGACTAGTGTTAATAGTCTATAATATAACTACAGGTAGACTAGTGTTAATAGTCTATAATATAACTACAGGTAGACTAGTGTTAATAGTCTATAATATAACTACAGGTAGACTAGTGTTAATAGTCTATAATATAACTACAGGTAGACTAGTGTTAATAGTCTATAATATAACTACAGGTAGACTAGTGTTAACCTCTTGAAACTCTAGGGGCGCTATATCATTTTTGGATAAAAAGACGTGCCCGTTTTAAGCGCAATATTTTGTCACAAAAAGATGCTCGACTATGCATATAATTGGTAGCTTTGGAAAGAAAACACTCTGACGTTTCCAGAACTGCAAAGATATTTTCTGTGCGTGCCCTAGAACGTGAGCTTCAGGCAAAACCAAGATGAGACGGCATCCAGGAAATGAGCAGGATTTTTGAGGCTCTGTTTTCCATTGTCTCCTTATATGGCTGTGAATGCGAGAGGAGTAAGTCTGCCCTTTCTGTCATTTCCCCAAGGTGTCTGCAGCATTGTGACGTATTTGTAGGCATATCATTGGAAGATTGACCATAAGAGACCACATTTACCAGGTGTACTGCGCCGAAATTGGTGCGCAAAAGTCGGCTGCTAGTATTTTTCCACAGAATTCAGAGAAGAATGCAGGCTTCCACGAACGATATATCAATGAAGAGATATGTGAAAAAACACCTTGAGGATTGATTCCAAACAACGTTTGCCATGTTTCGGTCGATATTATGGAGTTAATTCGAAAAAGTTTGACGTTGTAGGTGACTGAATTTTCGGTTCGTTTCGGTAGCCAAATGTGATGTACAAAACGGAGCGATTTCTCCTACACAAAGACGCTTTCAGGAAAAACTGCGCATTTGCTATGTAACTGAGAGTCTCCTCATTGAAAACATCCGAAGCTCTTCAAAGGTAAATGATTTTATTTATTTGGTTATCTGGTTTTTGTGAAAATGTTGCGTGCTAAATGCTACTCAAAATGCTAAGCTAGCTTAGCATACTCTTACACAAATTAGTGATTTGCTATGGTTCAAAAGCATATTTTGAAAATCTGAGATGACAGTGTTGTTAAGAAAAGGCTAAGCTTGAGAGTAGGCGCATTATTTTCATTTTATTTGCGATTTTCAGAAATCGTTAACGTTACATTATGCTAATGAGCTTGAGGCTATAACTGTATACAGGTTTTTTTCATAGCCAAACGTGAACAAAACAGAGCGATTTGTCCTACACAAATAATATTCTTTTGAAAAACTGCACATTTGCTATGTAACTGAGTCTCCTCATTGAAAACATCCGAAGCTCTTCAAAGGTAAATGATTTTATTTATTTGGTTATCTGGTTTTTGTGAAAATGTTGCGTGCTAAATGCTACTCAAAATGCTAAGCTAGCTTAGCATATTCTTACACAAATTAGTCAATTGCTATGGTTCAACAGCATATTTTGAAAATCTGAGATGACAGTGTTGTTAAGAAAAGGCTAAGCTTGAGAGCAGACGCATTATTTTCATTTTATTTGCGATTTTCAGAAATCGTTAACGTTGCGTTATGCTAATGAGCCTGAGGCTTTAGTCACGATCCCGGATCCGGGATGGGGAGTTTCAAGAAGTTAATAGTCTATAATATAACTACAGGTAGACTAGTGTTAATAGTCTATAATATAACTACAGGTAGACTAGTGTTAATAGTCTATAATATAACTACAGGTAGACCAGTGTTAATAGTCTATAATATAACTACAGGTAGACCAGTGTTAATAGTCTATAATATAACTACAGGTAGACTGGTGTTAATAGTCTATAATATAACTACAGGTAGACTAGTGTTAATAGTGTTAATAGTCTATAATATAACTACAGGTAGAATAGTGATAATAGTGTAAATAGTCTATAATATAACTACAGGTAGACCAGTGATAATAGTGTTAATAGTCTATAATATAACTACAGGTAGACCAGTGTTAATAGTCTATAATATAACTACAGGTAGACTAGTGTTAATAGTCTATAATATAACTACAGGTATACCAGTGTTAATAGTCTATAATATAACTACAGGTAGACTAGTGTTAATAGTCTATAATATAACTACAGGTAGACCAGTGTTAATAGTCTATAATATAACTACAGGTAGACCAGTGTTAATAGTCTATAATATAACTACAGGTAGACTAGTGTTAATAGTCTATAATATAACTACAGGTAGACTAGTAATAGTCTATAATATAACAGGTAGACTAGTGTTAATAGTCTATAATATAACTACAGGTAGACTAGTGTTAATAGTCTATAATATAACTACAGGTAGACTAGTGTTAATAGTCTATAATATAACTACAGGTAGACTAGTGTTAATAGTCTATAATATAACTACAGGTAGACTAGTGTTAATAGTCTATAATATAACTACAGGTAGACTAGTGTTAATAGTCTATAATATAACTACAGGTAGACTAGTGTTAATAGTCTATAATATAACTACAGGTAGACCAGTGTTAATAGTCTATAATATAACTACAGGTAGACCAGTGTTAATAGTCTATAATATAACTACAGGTAGACTGGTGTTAATAGTGTTAATAGTCTATAATATAACTACAGGTAGACCAGTGTTAATAGTCTATAATATAACTACTATAATATAACTACAGGTAGACCAGTGTTAATAGTCTATAATATAACTACAGGTAGACCAGTGTTAATAGTCTATAATATAACTACAGGTAGACTGGTGTTAATAGTGTTAATAGTCTATAATATAACTACAGGTAGACCAGTGTTAATAGTCTATAATATAACTACAGGTAGACCAGTGTTAATAGTCTATAATATAACTACAGGTAGACTAGTGTTAATAGTCTATAATATAACTACAGGTAGACCAGTGTTAATAGTCTATAATATAACTACAGGTAGACCAGTGTTAATAGTCTATAATATAACTACAGGTAGACTAGTGTTAATAGTCTATAATATAACTACAGGTAGACTAGTGTTAATAGTCTATAATATAACTACAGGTAGACCAGTGTTAATAGTCTATAATATAACTACAGGTAGACCAGTGTTAATAGTCTATAATATAACTACAGGTAGACCAGTGTTAATAGTCTATAATATAACTACAGGTAGACTAGTGTTAATAGTCTATAATATAACTACAGGTAGACTAGTGTTAATAGTCTATAATATAACTACAGGTAGACTAGTGTTAATAGTCTATAATATAACTACAGGTAGACTATAATATAACAGTGTTAATAGTCTATAATATAACTACAGGTAGACCAGTGTTAATAGTCTATAATATAACTACAGGTAGACTAGTGTTAATAGTCTATAATATAACTACAGGTAGACTAGTGTTAATAGTCTATAATATAACTACAGGTAGACTAGTGTTAATAGTCTATAATATAACTACAGACTAGTAATAGTCTACTAGTGTTAATAGTCTATAATATAACTACAGGTAGACCAGTGTTAATAGTCTATAATATAACTAGACAGTGTTAATAGTCTATAATATAACTAGTAGTTAATAGTCTATAATATAACTACAGGTAGACCAGTGTTAATAGTCTATAATATAACTACAGGTAGACTAGTGTTAATAGTCTATAATATAACTACAGGTAGACTAGTGTTAATAGTCTATAATATAACTACAGGTAGACCAGTGTTAATAGTCTATAATATAACTACAGGTAGACTAGTGTTAATAGTCTATAATATAACTACAGGTAGTCTAGTGTTAATAGTCTATAATATAACTACAGGTAGACCAGTGTTAATAGTCTATAATATAACTACAGGTAGAATAGTGTTAATAGTCTATAATATAACTACAGGTAGACCAGTGTTAATAGTCTATAATATAACTACAGGTAGTCTAGTGTTAATAGTCTATAATATAACTACAGGTAGTCTAGTGTTAATAGTCTATAATATAACTACAGGTAGACCAGTGTTAATAGTGATCATAGTTCTGCAACACTCACAAGGTTCTCAGTTTGGGCATGTGGTTGAAACTGGCCACCGACAGACGACTTATATTGTTGTTGTTCAGAGTTCTGTAGAGAGAGAGAGAGAGGGATAGAGGGATAGAGAGAGACAGAGAGAGAGGTGGATAGAGAGAGAGAGAGAGGGATAGAGAGAGAGAGAGATAGAGATAGAGAGAGACAGAGAGAGAGGTGGATAGAGAGAGAGAGAGAGGTGGATAGAGAGAGAGGGGGAGAGAGACAGAGAGGGGGATATAGAGAGAGGGAGAGAGAGAGAGAGGGGGGGATAGAGAGAGAGAGAGAGAGAGAGGTGGATAGAGAGAGACAGAGAGAGAGGTGGATAGAGAGAAGGGGGAGAGAGACAGAGAGAGAGAGGGATAGAGAGAAGGGGGGAGAGAGACAGAGAGAGAGGTGGATAGAGAGAAGGGGGAGAGACTCAGCGAGACTTCCAGAGAGAGAGAGAGAGAGAGGGAGAGAGAGAGACAGAGACAGAGACAGAGAGACAGAGAGAGATAGAGAGAGAGAGAGAGAGTGGATAGAGAGAAGGGGGAGAGAGACAGAGAGAGAGAGAGGGATATATAGAGAGAGAGACAGAGACAGAGACAGAGAGAGACAGACAGAGAGAGAGA
>NC_088231.1:28406777-28421777 GCF_036934945.1 Oncorhynchus masou masou
AGAGAGAGAAAGGAGAGAGAGAGAGAGAGAGAGAGAGAGAGAAGGGAAGAGAGAGAGAGAGAGAGAGAGAGAGAGAAGGGTAGAGAGAGAGAGAGAGAGAGAGAGAGAGAGAGAGAGAGAGAGAGAGAGAAAAGGGTAGAGAGAGAGAGAGTAGTCCATGTTATAGCCTTAACTAATGCCTAAAGGGAGCTAGTTAAATGAAGAAGCTGGTGGTCGACTGGAAGAATATTCAACCCCACACACTCTCTCTATGCTTCTACACACACACACACACACACACACACACACACACACACACACACACACACACACACACACACACACACACACACACACACACACACACACACACACACACACACACACACACACACACACACACACTCCTCCTTGATGTGCATCAATATTTCAATGTGTTAAATGTCATGTCAGCAGCCTGGTGGTTCTCCACTTTAATACAGTGGTTTAGGAGTGTGTGTGAGGTGCGTGTGTGTGTGTGTGTGTGTGTGGTGTGTGTGTGTGTGTGTGAGAGGTGTGAGTGTGTGAGGTGCGTGTGTTGTGTGTGTGGTGTGTGTGTGTGTGTGGTGTGTGGTGTGTGTGTGTGTGTGGTGTGTGGTGTGTGGTGTGTGGCATGTGTGAGGTTTGTGTGGTGTGTGTGGTGTGTGTGTGTGTGTGAGTTAACTGCTATAGTGTTGGGAATCAACAGTAATTGTACGGTAGCTAGTAGTTACACTAATGTTGTGCCAGTACTGTAAAAGGTGGATGGAGGATGGTGCAATTCACTCTGTGGAGGTGTGTGTGACAGGAATGATTTACTGTCTCGATGTCTTCATGGAATCATATCTGCAAAGGACTGGGAGGGAGGGAGGGAGAGAGAGAGAGAGAGAGAGAGAGATAAAGAGAGAGAGACAGAGAGAGAGAGATTCATTAAGAGAGGTGGACAGAGCGAGGGAAGACTGAGAGAGAAGAAAGAGGAAGATGCATCAGAGGAGGAAGATGGATTGTGAGGAGACAGGTCGTTTGTGAGAGTAAACCCAGAAGGAATATTTCTTCAACCTGGATGGGAACACGGTTGGTTCAGCATTCTATAACACTCGTAAATATTCTGTCCCTCTCTCCTCCATCTCTCCTCTCTCCTACATCTCTCCTCCATCTCTCCTCTCTCCTACATCTCTCCTCCATCTCTCTTCTCTCCTCCATCTCTCCTCTCTCCTACATCTCTCCTCCATCTCTCCTCTCTCCTACATCTCTCCTCCATCTCCCTCTCTTCTCCATCTCTCATCTCTACTCCATCTCTCCTCTCTCCTACATCTCTCCTCTCTCCTACATCTCTCCTCCATCTCTTCTCTCCTCCATCTCCTCCTCTCTCCTCCATCTCCATCTCCATCTCTTCTCCATCTCCATCTCTCCTTCCATCTCCATCTCTCCTCCATCTCTCCTTCTCTCCTCCATCTCTCCTCCATCTCTCCTCCTTCTCCATCTCTCCTCCATCTCTCCTTCTCTCCTCCATCTCTCCTCCATCTCCATCTCTCCTCCATCTCTCCTCTCTCCTCCATCTCCCTCTCTCCTCCATCTCTCCTCCATCTCTCCTCCATCTCCTCCTTCTCTCCTCCATCTCTCCTCCATCTCTCCTTCTCTCCTCCATCTCTCCTCCATCTCTCCTCTCTCCTCCATCTCCATCTCTCCTCCATCTCTCCTCCATCTCTCCTCTCTCCTCCATCTCCCTCTCTCCTGTGTGTGTGTGCAGCCAGCTGGATTATAACCAGATCAGCTGTATAGAGGACGGAGCGTTCAGAGCCCTACGAGACCTGGAAGTACTGTGAGTAACCTCTGACCTTTAACCTCTGACACCTCCACGTCCACCCAGAGACACTTCCTGTTGAACTGACTTTTACATCCATGTATTTTATCTGCTCATCTCTCTCTCTCTCTGTCTCTCTCTCTGTCTCTCTCTCTCTCTCTCTCTCCCTCTCTCTCTATCCTCTCTCTCTCTCTCTCTCACTGTCTCTCTCTCTCTGTCTCTCTCTCTCTCTCTATCCTCTCTCTCTCTGTCTCTCTCTCTCTGTCTGTCTCTCTCTGTCTCTGTCTCTGTCTCTCTCTCTCTATATATCCCTCTCTCTCTCTCTGTCTCTCTCCCCCCTTCTCTCTATCCACCTCTCTCTCTCTCTCTATCCCTCTCTCTCTGTCTCTCTGTCTCTGTCTCTGTCTCTCTCTCTCTCTCTCTCTCTCTCTCTATCCCTCTCTCTCTCTCGCTGTCTCTCTCCCCCCTTCTCTCTATCCACCTCTCTCTCTGTCTCTCTCCCCCCTATCTCTCTATCCCTCTCTCTCTCTCTGTCTCTCTCCCCCTTCTCTCTATCCACCTCTCTCTCTGTCTCTCTCTATCCACCTCTCTCTCTCTCTCTCTCTCTATCCCCCCCTCTCTCTCTCTCTCCCTCTCTCTATATCCCCCTCTCTCTGTCTCTCTCCCCCTCTCTCTCTATACACCTCTCTCTCTCTCTCTCTCTCTCTATCCACCTCTCTCTCTGTCTATCTCTATCCTTCTATCCCTCTCTCTCTCTCTCTATCCACCTCTCTCTCTGTCTCTCTCTATCCCTCTATCCCTCTCTCTCTCTCTCTACAGAACTCTGAACAACAACAATATAAGTCGTCTGTCGGTGGCCAGTTTCAACCACATGCCCAAACTGAGAACCTTGTGAGTGTTACAGAACTATGATCACTATTAACACTAGTCTACCTGTAGTTATATTATAGACTATTAACACTAGTCTACCTGTAGTTATATTATAGACTATTAACACTGGTCTACCTGTAGTTATATTATAGACTATTAACACTAGTCTACCTGTAGTTATATTATAGACTATTAACACTAGTCTACCTGTAGTTATATTATAGACTATTAACACTGGTCTACCTGTAGTTATATTATAGACTATTAACACTGGTCTACCTGTAGTTATATCATAGACTATTATCACTGGTCTACCTGTAGTTATATTATAGACTATTAACACTGGTCTACCTGTAGTTATATTATAGACTATTAACACTAGTCTACCTGTAGTTATATTATAGACTATTAACACTGGTCTACCTGTAGTTATATTATAGACTATTAACACTAGTCTACCTGTAGTTATATTATAGACTATTAACACTGGTCTACCTGTAGTTATATTATAGACTATTAACACTGGTCTACCTGTAGTTATATTATAGACTATTAACACTGGTCTACCTGTAGTTATATTATAGACTATTAACACTAGTCTACCTGTAGTTATATTATAGACTATTAACACTGGTCTACCTGTAGTTATATTATAGACTATTAACACTGGTCTACCTGTAGTTATATTATAGACTATTAACACTAGTCTACCTGTAGTTATATTATAGACTATTAACACTGGTCTACCTGTAGTTATATTATAGACTATTAACACTAGTCTACCTGTAGTTATATTATAGACTATTAACACTAGTCTACCTGTAGTTATATTATAGACTATTAACACTGGTCTACCTGTAGTTATATTATAGACTATTAACACTGGTCTACCTGTAGTTATATTATAGACTATTAACACTAGTCTACCTGTAGTTATATTATAGACTATTAACACTAGTCTACCTGTAGTTATATTATAGACTATTAACACTAGTCTACCTGTAGTTATATTATAGACTATTAACACTGGTCTACCTGTAGTTATATTATAGACTATTAACACTAGTCTACCTGTAGTTATATTATAGACTATTAACACTGGTCTACCTGTAGTTATATTATAGACTATTAACACTAGTCTACCTGTAGTTATATTATAGACTATTAACACTAGTCTACCTGTAGTTATATTATAGACTATTAACACTAGTCTACCTGTAGTTATATTATAGACTATTAACACTAGTCTACCTGTAGTTATATTATAGACTATTAACACTAGTCTACCTGTAGTTATAT
Source organism: Oncorhynchus masou masou (assembly GCF_036934945.1). Taxonomy (NCBI): domain Eukaryota; kingdom Metazoa; phylum Chordata; class Actinopteri; order Salmoniformes; family Salmonidae; genus Oncorhynchus; species Oncorhynchus masou. The sequence continues at coordinate 28,410,748 of NC_088231.1, forward strand.
TATAGACTATTAACACTGGTCTACCTGTAGTTATATTATAGACTATTAACACTAGTCTACCTGTAGTTATATTATAGACTATTAACACTAGTCTACCTGTAGTTATATTATAGACTATTAACACTGGTCTACCTGTAGTTATATTATAGACTATTAACACTAGTCTACCTGTAGTTATATTATAGACTATTAACACTAGTCTACCTGTAGTTATATTATAGACTATTAACACTAGTCTACCTGTAGTTATATTATAGACTATTAACACTAGTCTACCTGTAGTTATATTATAGACTATTAACACTAGTCTACCTGTAGTTATATTATAGACTATTAACACTAGTCTACCTGTAGTTATATTATAGACTATTAACACTAGTCTACCTGTAGTTATATTATAGACTATTAACACTAGTCTACCTGTAGTTATATTATAGACTATTAACACTAGTCTACCTGTAGTTATATTATAGACTATTAACACTAGTCTACCTGTAGTTATATTATAGACTATTAACACTGGTCTACCTGTAGTTATATTATAGACTATTAACACTAGTCTACCTGTAGTTATATTATAGACTATTAACACTAGTCTACCTGTAGTTATATTATAGACTATTAACACTGGTCTACCTGTAGTTATATTATAGACTATTAACACTGGTCTACCTGTAGTTATATTATAGACTATTAACACTAGTCTACCTGTAGTTATATTATAGACTATTAACACTAGTCTACCTGTAGTTATATTATAGACTATTAACACTAGTCTACCTGTAGTTATATTATAGACTATTAACACTAGTCTACCTGTAGTTATATTATAGACTATTAACACTAGTCTACCTGTAGTTATATTATAGACTATTAACACTAGTCTACCTGTAGTTATATTATAGACTATTAACACTAGTCTACCTGTAGTTATATTATAGACTATTAACACTAGTCTACCTGTAGTTATATTATAGACTATTAACACTAGTCTACCTGTAGTTATATTATAGACTATTAACACTAGTCTACCTGTAGTTATATTATAGACTATTAACACTAGTCTACCTGTAGTTATATTATAGACTATTAATCACTAGTCTACCTGTAGTTATATTATAGACAATTAACACTAGTCTACCTGTAGTTATATTATAGACTATTAACACTAGTCTACCTGTAGTTATATTATAGACTATTAACACTAGTCTACCTGTAGTTATATTATAGACTATTAACACTGGTCTACCTGTAGTTATATTATAGACTATTAACACTAGTCTACCTGTAGTTATATTATAGACTATTAACACTAGTCTACCTGTAGTTATATCATAGACTATTAACACTGGTCTACCTGTAGTTATATTATAGACTATTAACACTGGTCTACCTGTAGTTATATTATAGACTATTAACACTAGTCTACCTGTAGTTATATTATAGACTATTAACACTAGTCTACCTGTAGTTATATTATAGACTATTAACACTAGTCTACCTGTAGTTATATTATAGACTATTAACACTAGTCTACCTGTAGTTATATTATAGACTATTAACACTAGTCTACCTGTAGTTATATTATAGACTATTAACACTAGTCTACCTGTAGTTATATTATAGACTATTAACACTAGTCTACCTGTAGTTATATTATAGACAATTAACACTAGTCTACCTGTAGTTATATTATAAACTATTAACACTAGTCTACCTGTAGTTATATTATAGACTATTAACACTAGTCTACCTGTAGTTATATTATAGACTATTAACACTGGTCTACCTGTAGTTATATTATAGACTATTAACACTAGTCTACCTGTAGTTATATTATAGACTATTAACACTAGTCTACCTGTAGTTATATTATAGACTATTAACACTAGTCTACCTGTAGTTATATTATAGACTATTAACACTAGTCTACCTGTAGTTATATTATAGACTATTATCACTAGTGTACCTGTAGTTATATTATAGACTATTAACACTGGTCTACCTGTAGTTATATTATAGACTATTAACACTAGTCTACCTGTAGTTATATTATAGACTATTAACACTAGTCTACCTGTAGTTATATTATAGACTATAATCACTAGTCTACCTGTAGTTATATTATAGACTATTAACACTAGTCTACCTGTAGTTATATTATAGACTATTAACACTGGTCTACCTGTAGTTATATTATAGACTATTAACACTAGTCTACCTGTAGTTATATTATAGACTATTAACACTGGTCTACCTGTAGTTATATTATAGACTATTAACACTGGTCTACCTGTAGTTATATTATAGACTATTAACACTGGTCTACCTGTAGTTATATTATAGACTATTAACACTAGTCTACCTGTAGTTATATTATAGACTATTAACACTGGTCTACCTGTAGTTATATTATAGACTATTAACACTGGTCTACCTGTAGTTATATTATAGACTATTAACACTAGTCTACCTGTAGTTATATTATAGACTATTAACACTGGTCTACCTGTAGTTATATTATAGACTATTAACACTAGTCTACCTGTAGTTATATTATAGACTATTATCACTAGTGTACCTGTAGTTATATTATAGACTATTAACACTGGTCTACCTGTAGTTATATTATAGACTATTAACACTGGTCTACCTGTAGTTATATTATAGACTATTAACACTAGTCTACCTGTAGTTATATTATAGACTATTAATCACTAGTCTACCTGTAGTTATATTATAGACTATTAACACTAGTCTACCTGTAGTTATATTATAGACTATTAACACTGGTCTACCTGTAGTTATATTATAGACTATTAACACTGGTCTACCTGTAGTTATATTATAGACTATTAACACTGGTCTACCTGTAGTTATATTATAGACTATTAACACTAGTCTACCTGTAGTTATATTATAGACTATTAACACTAGTCTACCTGTAGTTATATTATAGACTATTAACACTAGTCTACCTGTAGTTATATTATAGACTATTAACACTAGTCTACCTGTAGTTATATTATAGACTATTAACACTAGTCTACCTGTAGTTATATTATAGACTATTAACACTGGTCTACCTGTAGTTATATTATAGACTATTAACACTAGTCTACCTGTAGTTATATTATAGACTATTAACACTAGTCTACCTGTAGTTATATTATAGACTATTAACACTGGTCTACCTGTAGTTATATTATAGACTATTAACACTGGTCTACCTGTAGTTATATTATAGACTATTAACACTAGTCTACCTGTAGTTATATTATAGACTATTAACACTAGTCTACCTGTAGTTATATTATAGACTATTAACACTAGTCTGCCTGTAGTTATATTATAGACTATTAACACTAGTCTACCTGTAGTTATATTATAGACTATTAACACTAGTCTACCTGTAGTTATATTATAGACTATTATCACTAGTCTACCTGTAGTTATATTATAGACAATTAACACTAGTCTACCTGTAGTTATATTATAGACTATTAACACTAGTCTACCTGTAGTTATATTATAGACTATTAACACTAGTCTACCTGTAGTTATATTATAGACTATTAACACTGGTCTACCTGTAGTTATATTATAGACTATTAACACTAGTCTACCTGTAGTTATATTATAGACTATTAACACTAGTCTACCTGTAGTTATATCATAGACTATTAACACTGGTCTACCTGTAGTTATATCATTAGCTATTAACACTGGTCTACCTGTAGTTATATTATAGACTATTAACACTAGTCTACCTGTAGTTATATTATAGACTATTAACACTAGTCTACCTGTAGTTATATTATAGACAATTAACACTAGTCTACCTGTAGTTATATTATAAACTATTAACACTAGTCTACCTGTAGTTATATTATAGACTATTAACACTAGTCTACCTGTAGTTATATTATAGACTATTAACACTGGTCTACCTGTAGTTATATTATAGACTATTAACACTAGTCTACCTGTAGTTATATTATAGACTATTAACACTAGTCTACCTGTAGTTATATTATAGACTATTAACACTGGTCTACCTGTAGTTATATTATAGACTATTAACACTAGTCTACCTGTAGTTATATTATAGACTATTATCACTAGTGTACCTGTAGTTATATTATAGACTATTAACACTGGTCTACCTGTAGTTATATTATAGACTATTAACACTGGTCTACCTGTAGTTATATTATAGACTATTAACACTAGTCTACCTGTAGTTATATTATAGACTATAATCACTAGTCTACCTGTAGTTATATTATAGACTATTAACACTAGTCTACCTGTAGTTATATTATAGACTATTAACACTGGTCTACCTGTAGTTATATTATAGACTATTAACACTAGTCTACCTGTAGTTATATTATAGACTATTAACACTGGTCTACCTGTAGTTATATTATAGACTATTAACACTGGTCTACCTGTAGTTATATTATAGACTATTAACACTGGTCTACCTGTAGTTATATTATAGACTATTAACACTAGTCTACCTGTAGTTATATTATAGACTATTAACACTGGTCTACCTGTAGTTATATTATAGACTATTAACACTGGTCTACCTGTAGTTATATTATAGACTATTAACACTAGTCTACCTGTAGTTATATTATAGACTATTAACACTGGTCTACCTGTAGTTATATTATAGACTATTAACACTAGTCTACCTGTAGTTATATTATAGACTATTATCACTAGTGTACCTGTAGTTATATTATAGACTATTAACACTGGTCTACCTGTAGTTATATTATAGACTATTAACACTGGTCTACCTGTAGTTATATTATAGACTATTAACACTAGTCTACCTGTAGTTATATTATAGACTATTAATCACTGGTCTACCTGTAGTTATATTATAGACTATTAACACTAGTCTACCTGTAGTTATATTATAGACTATTAACACTGGTCTACCTGTAGTTATATTATAGACTATTAACACTGGTCTACCTGTAGTTATATTATAGACTATTAACACTGGTCTACCTAGTAGTTATATTATAGACTATTAACACTAGTCTACCTGTAGTTATATTATAGACTATTAACACTAGTCTACCTGTAGTTATATTATAGACTATTAACACTAGTCTACCTGTAGTTATATTATAGACTATTAACACTAGTCTACCTGTAGTTATATTATAGACTATTAACACTAGTCTACCTGTAGTTATATTATAGACTATTAACACTGGTCTACCTGTAGTTATATTATAGACTATTAACACTAGTCTACCTGTAGTTATATTATAGACTATTAACACTAGTCTACCTGTAGTTATATTATAGACTATTAACACTGGTCTACCTGTAGTTATATTATAGACTATTAACACTGGTCTACCTGTAGTTATATTATAGACTATTAACACTAGTCTACCTGTAGTTATATTATAGACTATTAACACTAGTCTACCTGTAGTTATATTATAGACTATTAACACTAGTCTGCCTGTAGTTATATTATAGACTATTAACACTAGTCTACCTGTAGTTATATTATAGACTATTAACACTAGTCTACCTGTAGTTATATTATAGACTATTATCACTAGTCTACCTGTAGTTATATTATAGACAATTAACACTAGTCTACCTGTAGTTATATTATAGACTATTAACACTAGTCTACCTGTAGTTATATTATAGACTATTAACACTAGTCTACCTGTAGTTATATTATAGACTATTAACACTGGTCTACCTGTAGTTATATTATAGACTATTAACACTAGTCTACCTGTAGTTATATTATAGACTATTAACACTAGTCTACCTGTAGTTATATCATAGACTATTAACACTGGTCTACCTGTAGTTATATCATAGACTATTAACACTGGTCTACCTGTAGTTATATTATAGACTATTAACACTAGTCTACCTGTAGTTATATTATAGACTATTAACACTAGTCTACCTGTAGTTATATTATAGACTATTAACACTAGTCTACCTGTAGTTATATTATAGACTATTAACACTAGTCTACCTGTAGTTATATTATAGACTATTAACACTAGTCTACCTGTAGTTATATTATAGACTATTAACACTAGTCTACCTGTAGTTATATTATAGACTATTAACACTAGTCTACCTGTAGTTATATTATAGACTATTAACACTAGTCTACCTGTAGTTATATTATAGACTATTAACACTAGTCTACCTGTAGTTATATTATAGACTATTATCACTAGTCTACCTGTAGTTATATTATAGACTATTAACACTAGTCTACCTGTAGTTATATTATAGACTATTAACATAAGTCTACCTGTAGTTATATTATAGACTATTAACACTAGTCTACCTGTAGTTATATTATAGACTATTAACACTAGTCTACCTGTAGTTATATTATAGACTATAGTTACACTATTAACACTAGTCTACCTGTAGTTATATTATTAGACTATTAACACTAGTCTACCTGTAGTTATATTATAGACTATTAACACTGGTCTACCTGTAGTTATATTATAGACTATTAACACTAGTCTACCTGTAGTTATATTATAGACTATTAACACTAGTCTACCTGTAGTTATATTATAGACTATTAACACTAGTCTACCTGTAGTTATATTATAGACTATTAACACTAGTCTACCTGTAGTTATATTATAGACTATTAACACTAGTCTACCTGTAGTTATATTATAGACTATTAACACTAGTCTACCTGTAGTTATATTATAGACTATTAACACTAGTCTACCTGTAGTTATATTATAGACTATTAACACTAGTCTACCTGTAGTTATATTATAGACTATTAACACTAGTCTACCTGTAGTTATATTATAGACTATTAACACTAGTCTACCTGTAGTTATATTATAGACTATTAACACTAGTCTACCTGTAGTTATATTATAGACTATTAACACTGGTCTACCTGTAGTTATATTATAGACTATTAACACTAGTCTACCTGTAGTTATATTATAGACTATTAACACTAGTCTACCTGTAGTTATATTATAGACTATTAACACTGGTCTACCTGTAGTTATATCATAGACTATTAACACTAGTCTACCTGTAGTTATATTATAGACTATTAACACTATTAACACTAGTCTACCTGTAGTTATATTATAGACTATTAACACTATTGACACTAGTCTACCTGTAGTTATATTATAGACTATTAACACTATTAACACTAGTCTACCTGTAGTTATATTATAGACTATTAACACTAGTCTACCTTTAGTTATATTATAGACTATTAACACTATTAACACTAGTCTACCTGTAGTTATATTATAGACTATTATCACTAGTCTACCTATAGTTATATTATAGACTATTAACACTATTATCACTAGTCTACCTGTAGTTATATTATAGACTATTAACACTAGTCTACCTGTAGTTATATTATAGACTATTAACACTATTAACACTAGTCTACCTGTAGTTATATTATAGACTATTAACACTATTAACACTAGTCTACCTGTAGTTATATTATAGACTATTAACACTAGTCTACCTGTAGTTATATTATAGACTATTAACACTATTAACACTAGTCTACCTGTAGTTATATTATAGACTATTAACACTAGTCTACCTGTAGTTATATTATAGACTATTAACACTGGTCTACCTGTAGTTATATCATAGACTATTAACACTAGTCTACCTGTAGTTATATTATAGACTATTAACACTATTGACACTGGTCTACCTGTAGTTATATTATAGACTATTAACACTAGTCTACCTGTAGTTATATTATAGACTATTAACACTAGTCTACCTGTAGTTATATTATAGACTATTAACACTAGTCTACCTGTAGTTATATCATAGACTATATATAATGTGTTACTGTGTGTTAACGTGTCTCTCCTCTCTCTCCTCTCTCCTCTCCAACAACCTGTTGTGTTACTGTGTGTGTTAACGTGTCTCTCCTCTCTCTCCTCTCCAACAACCTGTTGTGTTACTGTGTGTGTTAACCTGTCTCTCCTCTCTCCTCTCCAACAACCTGTTGTGTTACTGTATGTGTTAACCTGTCTCTCCTCTCTCCTCTCCAACAACCTGTTGTGTTACTGTGTGTGTTAACGTGTCTCTCCTCTCTCCTCTCTCTCCTCTCTCCTCTCTCTCCTCTCCTCTCCAGTCGTCTCCACTCCAACAACCTGTTGTGCGACTGTCACGTGGCCTGGTTGTCAGAGTGGTTGAGACAGCGTCCCCGTCTGGGTCTCTACACACAGTGCATGTCTCCTCCTACCATGAGGGGACACAACGTGGCTGAGGTCCAGAAGAAAGAGTTCGTATGCACAGGTAGTGTGTGTGTGTGTGTGTGTGTGTGTGTGTGTGTGTGTGTGTGTGTGTGTGTGTGTGTGTGTGTGTGTGTGTGTGTGTGTGTGTGTGTGTGTGTGTGTGTGTGTGTGTGTGTGTGTGTGTGTGTGTGTGTGTGTGTGTGTGTGTGTGTGTGTGTGTGTGTGTGTGTGTGTGTGTGTTGTGTTTGTTTGTTTGTTTGTTTGTTTGTTTGTTTGTTTGTTTGTTTGTTTGTTTGTTTGTTTGTTTGTTTGTTTGTTTAACTGTTCTTGGACCAGAAGTCCCCACTAGAATAATAAACTAACAAACATTTGACCAACTGGGGACATTTTGTTGGTCCCCACAAGGTCAAATGCTGTTTCTAGGAGCAAGGGTTATGTTTAGGGTTAGGAGCTAGGGTTAGGAGCTAGGGTTAGGTTTAGGGTTAGGAGCTAGGGTTCGGTTTAAGGTTAGGAGCTAGGGTTATGGTTAGGAGCTAGGGTTATGTTTAGGGTTAGGAGCTAGGGTTCGGTTTAAGGTTAGGAGCTAGGGTTATGGTTAGGAGTTCGGATTATGGTTAGGGTTTGGAGGATTAGGGTTTAGGGTTAGGAGCTAGGGTTATGGTTAGGAGCTAGGGTTAGGAGCTAGGGTTATGGTTAGGAGCTAGGGTTAGGAGCTAGGGTTAGGAGCTAGGGTTATGGTTAGGGTTAGGAGCTAGGGTTAGGAGGGTTAGGGTTAGGAAGGTTAGGGTTGGGGTTAGGGTTAGGAGGGTTAGGGTTAGGGTTAGGAGGGTTAGGTTTAGGAGGGTTAGGGTTAGGAGGGTTAGGGTTAGGAGGGTTAGGGTTAGGAAGGTTAGGGTTGGGGTTAGGGTTAGGAGGGTTAGGGTTAGGGTTAGGAGGGTTAGGTTTAGGAGGGTTAGGGTTAGGAGGGTTAGGGTTAGAGTTAGGAGGGTTAGGGTTAGGGTTAGGAGGGTTAGGTTTAGGAGGGTTAGGGTTAGGAGGGTTAGGGTTAGGAGGGTTGGGTTTAGGTTTAGGTGGGTTAGGGTTAGGAGGGTTAGGGTTAGGTTTAGCGGTACAATACTGTGTCTCCATGTCTTCATCTCTCTTCATAATGTTTCTCTGTTTTTCTCTCAATGTGTGTGTGTGTGTGTGTGTGTATGTGTGTGTGCGTGCGTGCGTGTGTTTAGGCCACCAGTCCTCCCCCTCCTGCAGTGTTCTCCAGTGTCCGGACTCCTGTACCTGCAGTAACAACATAGTGGACTGTAGAGGAAAGAGCCTTACTGAGATACCTGGCAACCTGCCTGAGACCATCACAGAGATGTAAGACACACACACACCTGGCAACCTGCCTGAGACCATCACAGAGATGTAAGACACACACACACCTGGCAACCTGCCTGAGACCATCACAGAGATGTAAGACACACACACACCTGGCAACCTGCCTGAGACCATCACAGAGATGTAAGACACACACACACCTGGCAACCTGCCTGAGACCATCACAGAGATGTAAGACACACACACACCTGGCAACCTGCCTGAGACCATCACAGAGATGTAAGACACACACACACCTGGCAACCTGCCTGAGACCATCACAGAGATGTAAGACACACACACACCTGGCAACCTGCCTGAGACCATCACAGAGATGTAAGACACACACACACCTGGCAACCTGCCTGAGACCATCACAGAGATGTAACACACACACACACCTGGCAACCTGCCTGAGACCATCACAGAGATGTAAGACACACACACACCTGGCAACCTGCCTGAGACCATCACACACACAGATGTAAGACACACACACACCTGGCAACCTGCCTGAGACCATCACAGATGTAAGACACACACACCTGGCAACCTGCCTGAGACCATCACAGAGATGTAAGACACACCTGGCAACCTGCCTGAGACCATCACAGAGATGTAAGACACACACACACCTGGCAACCTGCCTGAGACCATCACAGAGATGTAAGACACACACACACCTGGCAACCTGCCTGAGACCATCACAGAGATGTAAGACACACACACACCTGGCAACCTGCCTGAGACCATCACAGAGATGTAAGACACACACACACCTGGCAACCTGCCTGAGACCATCACAGAGATGTAAGACACACACACACCTGGCAACCTGCCTGAGACCATCACAGAGATGTAAGACACACACACACACCTGGCAACCTGCCTGCCTGAGACCATCACAGAGATGTAAGACACACACACACCTGGCAACCTGCCTGAGACCATCACAGAGATGTAAGACACACACACACCTGGCAACCTACCTGAGACCATCACAGAGATGTAAGACACACACACACCTGGCAACCTGCCTGAGACCATCACAGAGATGTAAGACACACACACACCTGGCAACCTGCCTGAGACCATCACAGAGATGTAAGACACACACACACCTGGCAACCTGCCTGAGACCATCACAGAGATGTAAGACACACACACACCTGGCAACCTGCCTGAGACCATCACAGAGATGTAAGACACACACACACCTGGCAACCTGCCTGAGACCATCACAGAGATGTAAGACAGACACACACCTGGCAACCTGCCTGAGACCATCACAGAGATGTAAGACACACACACACCTGGCAACCTGCCTGAGACCATCACAGAGATGTAAGACACACACACACCTGGCAACCTGCCTGAGACCATCAC
>NC_088231.1:28426777-28439277 GCF_036934945.1 Oncorhynchus masou masou
AGGGGAGACGTGGTCTGAGACTAAAGACTGAGTCACTGGGATACTTAGGGGAGACGTGTTCTGAGTCACTGGGATACTTAGGGAAGACGTGGTCTGAGTCACTGGGATACTTAGGGGAGACGTGGTCTGAGACTAAAGACTGAGTCACTGGGATACTTAGGGAAGACGTGGTCTGAGTCACTGGGATACTTAGGGAAGACGTGGTCTGAGACTAAAGACTGAGTCACTGGGATACTTAGGGAAGACGTGGTCTGAGTCACTGGGATACTTAGGGGAGACGTGGTCTGAGACTAAAGACTGAGTCACTGGGATACTTAGGGAAGACGTGGTCTGAGTCACTGGGATACTTAGGGAAGACGTGGTCTGAGACTAAAGACTGAGTCACTGGGATACTTAGGGAAGACGTGGTCTGAGTCACTGGGATACTTAGGGGAGACGTGGTCTGAGACTAAAGACTGAGTCACTGGGATACTTAGGGGAGACGTGGTCTGAGACTAAAGACTGAGTCACTGGGATACTTAGGGGAGACGTGGTCTGAGTCACTGGGATACTTAGGGGAGACGTGGTCTGAGACTAAAGACTGAGTCACTGGGATACTTAGGGGAGACGTGGTCTGAGACTAAAGACTGAGTCACTGGGATACTTAGGGGAGACGTGGTCTGAGACTAAAGACTGAGTCACTGGGATACTTAGGGAAGACGTGGTCTGAGTCACTGGGATACTTAGGGAAGACGTGGTCTGAGACTAAAGACTGAGTCACTGGGATACTTAGGGAAGACGTGGTCTGAGTCACTGGGATACTTAGGGGAGACGTGGTCTGAGTCACTGGGATACTTAGGGGAGACGTGGTCTGAGTCACTGGGATACTTAGGGAAGACGTGGTCTGAGACTAAATACTGAGTCACTGGGATACTTAGGGAAGACGTGGTCTGAGACTAAAGACTGAGTCACTGGGATACTTAGGGAAGACGTGGTCTGAGTCACTGGGATACTTAGGGAAGACGTGGTCTGAGACTAAATACTGAGTCACTGGGATACTTAGGGAAGACGTGGTCTGAGACTAAAGACTGAGTCACTGGGATACTTAGGGAAGACGTGGTCTGAGTCACTGAGATACTTAGGGAAGACGTGGTCTGAGTCACAGGGATACTTAGGGGAGACGTGGTCTGAGTCACTGGGATACTTAGGGAAGACGTGGTCTGAGTCACAGGGATACTTAGGGGAGACGTGGTCTGAGTCACAGGGATACTTAGGGGAGACGTGGTCTGAGACTAAAGACTGAGTCACTGGGATACTTAGGGGAGACGTGGTCTGAGACTAAAGACTGAGTCACTGGGATACTTAGGGAAGACGTGGTCTGAGACTAAAGACTGAGTCACTGAGATACTTAGGGAAGACGTGGTCTGAGACTAAAGGCTGAGTCACTGGGATACTTAGGGAAGACGTGGTCTGAGACTAAAGACTGAGTCACTGGGATACTTAGGGGAGACGTGGTCTGAGTCTAAAGACTGAGTCACTGGGATACTTAGGGAAGACGTGGTCTGAGACTAAAGACTGAGTCACTGGGATACTTAGGGAAGACGTGGTCTGAGACTAAAGACTGAGTCACTGGGATACTTAGGGAAGACGTGGTCTGAGACTAAAGACTGAGTCACTGGGATACTTAGGGAAGACGTGGTCTGAGACTAAAGACTGAGTCACTGGGATACTTAGGGAAGACATGGTCTGAGACTAAAGACTGAGTCACTGGGATACTTAGGGGAGACGTGGTCTGAGACTAAAGACTGAGTCACTGGGATACTTAGGGAAGACGTGGTCTGAGTCACTGGGATACTTAGGGGAGACGTGGTCTGAGTCACTGGGATACTTAGGGGAGACGTGGTCTGAGTCACTGGGATACTTAGGGGAGACGTGGTCTGAGACTAAAGACTGAGTCACTGGGATACTTAGGGAAGACGTGGTCTGAGTCTAAAGACTGAGTCACTGGGATACTTAGGGAAGACGTGGTCTGAGTCACTGGGATACTTAGGGGAGACGTGGTCTGAGTCTAAAGACTGAGTCACAGGGATACTTAGGGAAGACGTGGTCTGAGTCACTGGGATACTTAGGGGAGACGTGGTCTGAGACTAAAGACTGAGTCACTGGGATACTTAGGGAAGACGTGGTCTGAGACTAAAGACTGAGTCACTGGGATACTTAGGGGAGACGTGGTCTGAGACTAAAGACTGAGTCACTGGGATACTTAGGGAAGACGTGGTCTGAGACTAAAGACTGAGTCACTGGGATACTTAGGGAAGACGTGGTCTGAGACTAAAGACTGAGTCACTGGGATACTTAGGGGAGACGTGGTCTGAGTCACTGGGATACTTAGGGGAGACGTGGTCTGAGTCACTGGGATACTTAGGGAAGACGTGGTCTGAGACTAAAGACTGAGTCACTGGGATACTTAGGGAAGACGTGGTCTGAGACTAAAGACTGAGTCACTGGGATACTTAGGGAAGACGTGGTCTGAGACTAAAGACTGAGTCACTGGGATACTTAGGGAAGACGTGGTCTGAGACTAAAGACTGAGTCACTGGGATACTTAGGGAAGACGTGGTCTGAGACTAAAGACTGAGTCACTGGGATACTTAGGGAAGACGTGGTCTGAGACTAAAGACTGAGTCACTGGGATACTTAGGGGAGACGTGGTCTGAGACTAAAGACTGAGTCACTGGGATACTTAGGGAAGACATGGTCTGAGACTAAAGACTGAGTCACTGGGATACTTAGGGGAGACGTGGTCTGAGACTAAAGACTGAGTCACTGGGATACTTAGGGAAGACGTGGTCTGAGTCACTGGGATACTTAGGGGAGACGTGGTCTGAGACTAAAGACTGAGTCACTGGGATACTTAGGGAAGACATGGTCTGAGACTAAAGACTGAGTCACTGGGATACTTAGGGGAGACGTGGTCTGAGACTAAAGACTGAGTCACTGGGATACTTAGGGAAGACGTGGTCTGAGTCACTGGGATACTTAGGGGAGACGTGGTCTGAGTCACTGGGATACTTAGGGGAGACGTGGTCTGAGTCACTGGGATACTTAGGGGAGACGTGGTCTGAGACTAAAGACTGAGTCACTGGGATACTTAGGGAAGACGTGGTCTGAGTCTAAAGACTGAGTCACTGGGATACTTAGGGAAGACGTGGTCTGAGTCACTGGGATACTTAGGGGAGACGTGGTCTGAGTCTAAAGACTGAGTCACAGGGATACTTAGGGAAGACGTGGTCTGAGTCACTGGGATACTTAGGGGAGACGTGGTCTGAGACTAAAGACTGAGTCACTGGGATACTTAGGGAAGACGTGGTCTGAGACTAAAGACTGAGTCACTGGGATACTTAGGGAGACGTGGTCTGAGACTAAAGACTGAGTCACTGGGATACTTAGGGGAGACGTGGTCTGAGACTAAAGACTGAGTCACTGGGATACTTAGGGGAGACGTGGTCTGAGACTAAAGACTGAGTCACTGGGATACTTAGGGAAGACGTGGTCTGAGACTAAAGACTGAGTCACTGGGATACTTAGGGAAGACGTGGTACTAAACTAACTGTCTGTTTGTCTGTCTGTCTGTCTGTCTGTCTGTCTGTCTGTGTGTCTGTGTGTCTGTCTGTCTGTGTGTCTGTCTGTCTGTCTGTGTGTAGCCACCTGGCCCAGAACCCGTTTATCTGTGACTGCCATCTGAAGTGGCTGGCAGACTACCTCCAAGACAACCCGATTGAGACCAGCGGAGCTCGCTGTACCTCCCCCCGTCGCCTCGCCAACAAACGCATCGGACAGATCAAGAGCAAGAAGTTCCGCTGTTCAGGTAGAGATACACACTGAGAGACACACACTGAGAGACACACATTTACATTACATTTAAGTCACACACAGAGAGACACAGAGAGACACACACACACAGAGACACACACACAGAGAAACACACACACAGAGAGAGACACACACACACAGAGACACACACACACACAGAGAGACACACACAGAGAGACACACACACAGAGAGACACACACAGAGAGACACAGAGAGACACACACACAGAGAGACACACACACACAGAGAGACACACACACAGAGAGACACACACACAGAGAGAGACACACACACAGAGAGACACACACACACACAGAGACACACACACACAGAGAGACACACACACACAGAGAGTCACACACACAGAGAGTCACACACACACAGAGAGACACACACACTGAGAGACACACACACAGAGAGACACACACACAGAGAGACACACACACACTGAGACACACACACACTGAGACACACACACACTGAGAGACACACACACTGAGAGACACACACACAGAGAGACACACACAGAGAGACACACACACAGAGAGACACACACGCTGAGAGACACACACACAGAGAGGCACACACAGAGAGGCACACACAGAGAGACACACACAGAGAGACACACACACACAGAGAGTCACACACACACAGAGAGTCACACACACACAGAGAGACACACACACACAGAGACACACACACACACACTCACAGAGACACACACAGAGAGAGACACAAACACATACACTGAGACACACATCGAGAGACACACACACAGACACACACAAAGACACACAGAGAGAGACACACAGAGAGACAGCGAATAGAGACATTTCATATACATGTTATTAACTCTCATTCTGTCTCTTTACTGCTGACTTCACATTCATTTATTTATGTTACTCTCTCTCTCTCTCTCTCTCTCTCTGCCTCTCTCTCTCTCTCTCTGTCTCCCTCTGTCTCTCTCTGTCTCTCTCTCTGTCTCTCTGTCCCTCTGTCCCTCTCTCTCTCTCTCTGTCTGTCTGCCTGTCTGTCTCTCTCTCTCTGTCTCTCTCTTTCTGTCTCTCTCTCTGTCTCTCTTTCTGTCTCTCTCTCTGTCTCTCTCTATCCCTCTCTCTCTCTCTCTGTCTCTGTCTGTCTCTCTCTCTCTGTCTCTCTCTGTCTCTGTCTCTCTCTCTCTTTCTCTCTCTGTCTCTCTCTCTCTCTCTCTCTCTCTCTCTGTCTCTCTCTGTCTCTCTCTGTGTCTCTCTCTCTCTCTCTCTCTCTACTTCTCTCTATGTCTCTCTCTCTGTCTCTCTCTCTCTCTCTCTCTCTCTCTCTCTCTCTCTCTCTCTGTGTCTCTCTCTCTCTCTCTCTACTTCTCTCTCTGTCTCTCTCTCTGTCTCTCTCTCTCTCTCTCTCTCTCTCTCTCTCTCTGTCTCTCTGTCCCTCTGTCCCTCTCTCTCTCTCTCTGTCTGTCTGCCTGTCTGTCTCTCTCTCTCTGTCTCTCTCTTTCTGTCTCTCTCTCTGTCTCTCTCTCTCTCATTCTGTCTCTTTACTGCTGACTTCACATTCATTTATTTATGTTACTCTCTCTCTCTCTCTCTCTCTCTGCCTCTCTCTCTCTCTCTCTCTGTCTCCCTCTGTCTCTCTCTGTCTCTCTCTCTCTGTCTCTCTGTCCCTCTGTCCCTCTCTCTCTCTCTCTGTCTGTCTGCCTGTCTGTCTCTCTCTCTCTGTCTCTCTCTTTCTGTCTCTCTCTCTGTCTCTCTTTCTGTCTCTCTCTCTGTCTCTCTCTATCCCTCTCTCTCTCTCTCTGTCTCTGTCTGTCTCTCTCTCTGTCTCTCTCTGTCTCTGTCTCTCTCTCTCTTTCTCTCTCTGTCTCTCTCTCTCTCTCTCTCTCTCTCTCTCTCTCTGTGTCTCTCTCTGTCTCTCTCTGTGTCTCTCTCTCTCTCTCTCTCTCTACTTCTCTCTATGTCTCTCTCTATGTCTCTCTCTCTCTCTCTCTCTCTCTGTCTCTCTCTCTCTCTCTGTGTCTCTCTCTCTCTCTCTCTCTCTACTTCTCTCTATGTCTCTCTCTCTCTCTCTCTCTCTGTCTCTCTCTCTCTCTCTCTCTCTCTCTCTCTCTGTCTCTGTTAATCAGCTAGAGAACAGTATATCTTCCCAGGTAATATCCACTAGCATGTATTGTGTGAGCTTCGCTCCACAGGTTTTTACGTGTTTATGTTTCTCATAGCTTTTCACAGAAGATGATAGATTCTCATCTAACCACCTAACTAGCCAATAGGAGCTCTGCATGTACCCCTGAGCGCCCTCCTCGACGGGGTTGCCAATAGTAACAGCGACCTTGCCGAGTGTGTGTGTGTGTGTGTTATTAGCTCAACATCAAAAGGTCAATGATTATCTGCTCAGAGGGTTGCTGGGAAATATGCAAATGTGACATTCATATGAGATCACTGATAGGACTAATGTAGCTGCACGCACAGACAGACAGCGAGTCAGACAGACAGACAGAGAGACAGACAGAGAGACAGACAGATAGACAGACAGACAGCGAGTCAGACAGCGAGTCAGACAGACAGACAGACAGACAGACAGACAGACAGACAGACAGACAGACAGACAGACAGCGAGTCAGACAGTCAGACAGACAGACAGACAGCGAGTCAGACAGACAGACAGACAGACAGACAGACAGACAAACAGACAGTCAGACAGACAGACAGACAGACAGACAGACAGACAGACAGGTTTTAGTTTGTCACGTGAAAAAGAGTCAAGTCCCATTTTCTTTTGTGTCCTCGTGCCTTTCTCACTCAGGTGTACCTCACAATGTTGGCTGTAAGTAACACTCTGTCACCTCTGACCTCTCACCCCTGACCCCTCCCTCAGCTGACCCCTGACCTCTCTGTCTGTACACACACACTACCAGGAAATATATGCAGTATACACACATAAGACTGGATATTTCCATGGGAATATGCATGTTGTGTGGGGACACTGTGCTCCTGTTGTACCTCTGTAGTTGACATTAATGGTCCTTCCTCTGCTTAACCCCCCTCCCTCCCTCCCTCTTCCTCTCTCCCTTTCCCCTCCCTTTCTTTTCCTCTCTCTCTCTCTCTCTCTCTCTCTCTCTCTCTCTCTCTCTGTCTCTCTCTCCCCCTGTCTCTCTCCCTCTCTCTCCCTCCCTCCCTCCCTCCCTCCCTCCCTCCCTCCCTCCCTCCCTCCCTCCCTCCCTCCCTCCCTCCCTCCCTCCCTCTTCCTCTCTCCCTTTCCCTCCCTTTCTTTTTTCCTCTCTCTCTCTCTCTCTCTCTCTCTCTCTCTCTGTCTCTCTCTGTCTCTCTCTCTCCCCCTGTCTCTCTCCCCTCTCTCCCTCTCTCTCTCCCTCCCTCCTCCCTCCCTCCCTCCCTCCCTCCCTCCCTCTTCCCTCTCTCCCTTTCCCCTCCCTTTCTTTTCCTCTCTCTCTCTGTCTCTCTCTCTCCCCCTGTCTCGCTCCCTCTCTCTCCCCCTCCCTCCCTCTCTCCCCTGTCTCGCTCCCTCTCTCTCCCCCTCCCTCCCTCCCTCCCTCTTCCTCTCTCCCTTTCCCTCCCTTTCTTTTCCCTCTCTCTCTCTCTCTCTCTCTCTCTCTCTCTCTCTCTCTCTCTCTCTCTCTCTCTCTCTCTCTCTCTCTCTCTCTCTGTCTCTCTCTGTCTGTCTCTCTCTCTCTCTCTCTCTCTCTCTCTCTCTCTCTCCCCCTCCCTCTCTCTCTCTCCCTCTCTCTCCCTCTCTCTCCCCTGTCTCTCTCTCTCTCTCTCTCCCTCCCTCTCCCTCTCTCTCCCTCCCTCTTCCTCTCTCTCTCTCTCTCCCCCTGTCTCTCTCTCTCCCTCCCTCCCTCCCTCCCTCCCTCTGTTCCAGTCCTGTACAGTAGGTTGTTCCCATGTGCTTGATCTAACCATGTGATGGCAGGTATCTAGGTAACCATGGTTGTGTCAAGCGCCATGGAACGACCCGCAGACACCTCAGCATGACAAGACAAGACAGCCTCCTAACTAGCCCCTCTGTGTGTCTGTGTGTGTCCGTGTGTCTGTGTGTCTCTGTGTGTCTCTGTGTGTCTGTGTCTCTGTGTGTCTCTGTGTGTCCGTGTGTCTGTGTGTCTCTGTGTGTCTCTGTGTGTCCGTGTGTCTGTGTGTCTCTGTGTGTCTCTGTGTGTCTGTGTGTCTCTGTGTGTCTGTGTGTCTCTGTGTGTCTGTGTGTCTGTGTGTGTCCGTGTGTCTCTGTGTGTCTCTGAGTGTCCGTGTGTCTCTGTGTGTCTGTGTGTCTCTGTGTGTCTCTGTGTATCTCTGTGTGTCTCTGTGCTGCTCTCTATCCCATGTGTAGCGGTTGTAATTGCCGTCATGTTGTTTGTGTGTTGGTCCTGTAACCGATGTTGTTGGTCCTCTAGGTACGGAGGACTACCGCAGTAAACTGGGAGGAGACTGTTTTGCCGACCTGGCCTGTCCTGAAAAGTGTCGATGCGAAGGGACCACGGTTGACTGTTCCAACCAGAAGCTGACCAAGATACCTGAACACATCCCTCAGTACACACAGGAACTGTGAGTTAGGAGATACCACACATTCAGGAACTGAGTTAGGAGATACCATAGATTCAGGAACTGAGTTAGGAGATACCACACATTCAGGAACTGAGTTAGGAGATACCATAGATTCAGGAACTGAGTTAGGAGATACCACACATTCAGGAACTGAGTTAGGAGATACCATAGATTCAGGAACTGAGTTAGGAGATACCACACATTCAGGAACTGAGTTAGGAGATACCACACATTCAGGAACTGAGTAAGGAGATACCACACATTCAGGAACTGAGTTAGGAGATACCACACATTCAGGAACTGAGTTAGGAGATACCACACATTCAGGAACTGAGTTAGGAGATACCACACATTCAGGAACTGAGTTAGGAGATACCACACATTCAGGAACTGAGTTAGGAGATACCACACATTCAGGAACTGAGTTAGGAGATACCATACATTCAGGAACTGAGTTAGGAGATACCACACATTCAGGAACTGAGTTAGGAGATACCACACATTCAGGAACTGAGTTAGGAGATACCACACATTCAGGAACTGAGTTAGGAGATACCATACATTCAGGAACTGAGTTAGGAGATACCACACATTCAGGAACTGAGTTAGGAGATACCACACATTCAGGAACTGAGTTAGGAGATACCATAGATTCAGGAACTGAGTTAGGAGATACCACACATTCAGGAACTGAGTTAGGAGATACCACACATTCAGGAACTGAGTTAGGAGATACCACACATTCAGGAACTGTGTTAGGAGATACCACACATTCAGGAACTGGGTTAGGAGATACCACACATTCAGGAACTGAGTTAGGAGATACCATACATTCAGGATCTGAGTTAGGAGATACCACACATTCAGGAACTGAGTTAGGAGATACCATACATTCAGGAACTGGGTTAGGAGATACCACACATTCAGGAACTGAGTTAGAGATACCACACATTCAGGAACTGGGTTAGAGATACCACACATTCAGGAACTGAGTTAGAGATACCATACATTCAGTTCCTGTGAGTTAGGAGATACCACACATTCAGGAACTGAGTTAGGAGATACCACACATTCAGGAACTGAGTTAGGAGATACCACACATTCAGGAACTGAGTTAGGAGATACCACACATTCAGGAACTGAGTTAGGAGATACCACACATTCAGGAACTGAGTTAGGAGATACCACACATTCAGGAACTGAGTTAGGAGATACCATACATTCAGTTCCTGTGAGTTATGAGATACCACACATTCAGGAACTGAGTTAGGAGATACCACACATTCAGGAACTGAGTTAGGAGATACCACACATTCAGGAACTGAGTTACGAGATACCACACATTCAGGAACTGAGTTAGGAGATACCATACATTCAGTTCCAGTGAGTTAGGAGATACCACACATTCAGGAACTGAGTTAGGAGATACCATAGATTCAGGAACTGAGTTAGGAGATACCACACATTCAGTTCCTGTGAGTTAGGAGATACCACACATTCAGGAACTGAGTTAGGAGATACCACACATTCAGGAACTGAGTTAGAGATACCACACATTCAGGAACTGAGTTAGAGATACCACACATTCAGGAAATGAGTTAGGAGATACCACACATTCAGGAACTGAGTTAGGAGATACCACACATTCAGGAACTGAGTTAGGAGATACCACACATTCAGGAACTGAGTTAGGAGATACCACACATTCAGGAACTGAGTTAGGAGATACCACACATTCAGGAACTGAGTTAGGAGATACCACACATTCAGGAACTGAGTTAGGAGATGCCACACATTCAGGAACTGAGTTAGGAGATACCACACATTCAGGAAATGAGTTAGGAGATACCACACATTCAGGAACTGAGTTAGGAGATACCACACATTCAGGAACTGAGTAAGGAGATACCTTACATTCAGGAACTGAGTTAGGAGATACCCCACATTCAGGAACTGAGTTAGGAGATACCCCACATTCAGGAACTGAGTTAGGAGATACCATACATTCAGGAACTGAGTTAGGAGATACCACACATTCAGTTCCTGTGAGTTAGGAGATACCACACATTCAGGAACTGAGTTAGGAGACACCACACATTCAGGAACTGAGTTAGGAGATACCACACATTCAGGAACTGGGTTAGGAGATACCACACATTCAGGAACTGAGTTAGAGATACCACACATTCAGGAACTGAGTTAGGAGATACCACACATTCAGGAACTGAGTTAGGAGATACCACACATTCAGGAACTGAGTTAGGAGATACCACACATTCAGAAACTGAGTTAGAGATACCACACATTCAGGAACTGAGTTAGGAGATACCACACATTCAGGAACTGAGTTAGGAGATACCACACATTCAGGAACTGAGTTAGGAGATACCACACATTCAGGAACTGAGTTAGGAGATACCATACATTCAGGAACTGAGTTAGGAGATACCACACATTCAGGAACTGAATTAGGAGATACCACACATTCAGGAACTGAGTTAGGAGATACCACACATTCAGGAACTGAGTTAGGAGATACCATACATTCAGGAACTGAGTTAGGAGATACCACACATTCAGTTCCTGTGAGTTAGGAGATACCACACATTCAGGAACTGAGTTAGGAGATACCACACATTCAGGAACTGAGTTAGGAGATACCACACATTCAGGAACTGGGTTAGGAGATACCACACATTCAGGAACTGAGTTAGGAGATACCATACATTCAGTTCCTGTGAGTTAGGAGATACCACACATTCAGGAACTGAGTTAGGAGATACCACACATTCAGGAACTGAGTTAGGAGATACCACACATTCAGGAACTGAGTTAGGAGATAC
Organism: Oncorhynchus masou masou; assembly: GCF_036934945.1. Lineage (NCBI taxonomy): Eukaryota > Metazoa > Chordata > Actinopteri > Salmoniformes > Salmonidae > Oncorhynchus > Oncorhynchus masou. Next base: position 28,438,021 of record NC_088231.1, read on the forward strand.
CACACATTCACGAACTGAGTAAGGAGATACCACACATTCAGGAACTGAGTTAGGAGATACCACACATTCAGGAACTGAGTTAGGAGATAACACACATTCAGGAACTGAGTAAGGAGATACCACACATTCAGGAACTGAGTTAGGAGATACCACACATTCAGGAACTGAGTTAGGAGATACCATAGATTCAGGAACTGAGTTAGGAGATACCACACATTCAGGAACTGAGTTAGGAGACACCACACATTCAGGAACTGAGTTAGGAGATACCACACATTCAGGAACTGGGTTAGGAGATACCACACATTCAGGAACTGAGTTAGGAGATACCACACATTCAGGAACTGAGTTAGGAGATACCACACATTCAGGAACTGAGTTAGGAGATACCACACATTCAGGAACTGAGTTAGGAGATACCACACATTCAGAAACTGAGTTAGGAGATACCACACATTCAGGAACTGAGTTAGGAGATACCACACATTCAGGAACTGAGTTAGGAGATACCACACATTCAGGAACTGAGTTAGGAGATACCACACATTCAGGAACTGAGTTAGGAGATACCATACATTCAGGAACTGAGTTAGGAGATACCACACATTCAGGAACTGAGTTAGGAGATACCACACATTCAGGAACTGAGTTAGGAGATACCACACATTCAGGAACTGAGTTAGGAGATACCATACATTCAGGAACTGAGTTAGGAGATACCACACATTCAGTTCCTGTGAGTTAGGAGATACCACACATTCAGGAACTGAGTTAGGAGATACCACACATTCAGGAACTGAGTTAGGAGATACCACACATTCAGGAACTGGGTTAGGAGATACCACACATTCAGGAACTGAGTTAGGAGATACCATACATTCAGTTCCTGTGAGTTAGGAGATACCACACATTCAGGAACTGAGTTAGGAGATACCACACATTCAGGAACTGAGTTAGGAGATACCACACATTCAGGAACTGAGTTAGGAGATACCACACATTCAGGAACTGAGTAAGGAGATACCACACATTCAGGAACTGAGTTAGGAGATACCACACATTCAGGAACTGAGTTAGGAGATAACACACATTCAGGAACTGAGTAAGGAGATACCACACATTCAGGAACTGAGTTAGGAGATACCACACATTCAGGAACTGAGTTAGGAGATACCATAGATCCAGGAACTGAGTTAGGAGATACCACACATGAGACACTGAGAGACTGAGAGACTGAGACACTGAGAGACTGAGAGA
>NC_088231.1:28449277-28456777 GCF_036934945.1 Oncorhynchus masou masou
AAGGCTGAGGGCTCTGTTTAGACCACGAGGCAGGAGGGCTGAGGGCTCTGCTTAGACCACGAGGCAGGAGGGCTGAGGGCTCTGTTTAGACCACGAGGCAGGAGGGCTGAGGGCTCTGTTTAGACCACGAGGCAGGAGGGCTGAGGGCTCTGTTTAGACCACGAGGCAGGAGGGCTGAGGGCTCTGTTTAGACCACGAGGCAGGAAGGCTGAGGGCTCTGTTTAGACCACGAGGCAGGAGGGCTGAGGGCTCTGTTTAGACCACGAGGCAGGAGGGCTGAGGGCTCTGTTTAGACCACGAGGCAGGAGGGCTGAGGGCTCTGTTTAGACCACGAGGCAGGAGGGCTGAGGGCTCTGCTTAGACCACGAGGCAGGAGGGCTGAGGGCTCTGCTTAGACCACGAGGCAGGAGGGCTGAGGGCTCTGTTTAGACCACGAGGCAGGAGGGCTGAGGGCTCTGCTTAGACCACAGGACCACGAGGCAGGAGGGCTGAGGGCTCTGTTTAGACCACGAGGCAGGAGGGCTGAGGGCTCTGTTTAGACCACGAGGCAGGAGGGCTGAGGGCTCTGTTTAGACCACGAGGCAGGAGGGCTGAGGGCTCTGTTTAGACCATGAGGCAGGAGGGCTGAGGGCTCTGCTTAGACCACAGGACCACGAGGCAGGAGGGGCTGAGGGCTCTGTTTAGACCACGAGGCAGGAGGGCTGAGGGCTCTGTTTAGACCACGAGGCAGGAGGGCTGAGGGCTCTGTTTAGACCACGAGGCAGGAGGGCTGAGGGCTCTGTTTAGACCACGAGGCAGGAGGGCTGAGGGCTCTGGCCAGGAATGTACCTGTGCATTTGAACCCCAAACAGGACTTCACCTGCGACGACGGTACCTAAGATATAAACCATGTAAATATGTACATTCCTCCCCTGGGCTTATAGTTTACATCCCTCTATCCTTCTCTCTCACTCCCCTCTCCCTCCTCTCTCACTCCCCTCTCTCCCTCCTCTCTCCTCTCTCCTTCCTTTCTCCCTCCTCTCTCCTCTCTCCTTCCTCTCTCCCTCTTCTCTCCCTCCTCTCTTATCTCTCTCTCTAGGTAATGATGAGAACAGTTGTAGTCCAGTGTTGAGGTGTCCTGCCGAATGCAGCTGTCTGGATACAGTGGTCCGCTGTAGTAACAAGGGCCTCAGCACCCTGCCTAAAGGACTGCCCAAGGACACCACAGAACTGTGAGATCTCATCTGTTTGTCTGTCTGTCTGTCTGTCTGAATGTCTGTCTGAATGTCTGTCTGAATGTCTGTCTGTCTGTCTGTCTGTCTGTCTGTCTGTCTGTCACTCACTCACTCACTCACTCTGTCTCAATTCAATTCAAGGGCTTTATTGGCATGGGAAACGTGTTAACATTGCCAAAGCAAGTGAGGTAGATAATATATAAAGTGAAATAAACATTAAAAATTAACAGTAAAATTAAAATTAACAGTAAAATTAACAGTAAAATTAACATACAGAAGTTTCAAAACAATAAAGACATTACAATTGTCATATTATATATATATATATACAGTGTTTTAACAATGTACAAATGGTAAAGGACACAAAATAAAATAAATAAGCATAGATATGGGTTGTATTTACAATGGTGCGTGTTCTTCACTGGTTGCCCTTTTCTCGTGGCAACAGGTCACAAATCTTGCTGCTCTGATGGAACACTGTGGAATTTTACCCAGTAGATATGGGAGTTTTTCAAAATTGGATTAGTTTTCAAATTCTTTGTGGATCTGTGTAATCTGAGGGAAATATGTCTCTCTAATATGGTCATACATTGGGCAGGAGGTTAGGAAGTGCAGCTCAGTTTCCACCTCATTTTGTGGGCAGTGAGCACATAGCCTGTCTTCTCTTGAGAGCCATGTCTGCCTACGGCGGCCTTTCTCAATAGCAAGGCTATGCCCACTAAGTCTGTACATATTCAAAGCTTTCCTTAAGTTTGGGTCAGTCACAGTGGTCAGGTATTCTGCCGCTGTGTACTCTCTGTTTAGCGCCAAATAGCATTCTAGTTTGCTCTGTTTTTTTGTTAATTCTTTCCAATGTGTCAAGTAATTATCTTTTTGTTTTCTCATGATTTGGTTGGGTCTAATTGTGCTGTTGTCCTGAGGCTCTGTAGGGTGTGTTTGTGTCTGTCTGTCTGTCTGTCTGTCTGTCTGTCTGTCTGTCTGTCTCTACATGTCTGTCTGTCTGTCTGTCTGTCTGTCTGTCTGTCTGTCTGTCTGACTACCTGTCTGTCTGACTATCTGTCTCTCTCTCTCTCTCGCTCCTCTCTCCTCTCTCTCTCTCTGTCTCTCTTTCTTTCTCTCTCTCTCCCTCTCATCTCTCTCTCTCTCTCTCCTCTCTCTCCCTCTCCTCTCTCTCTCTCTCTCTCTCTCTCTAGGTATCTGGATGGTAACCAGCTCACACAAGTTCCAGTGGAACTCTCAAATTACAAGCACTTAACACTCATGTAGGTGTCACACACACACACGCACGCACCAGTGTATGTCCAGAGTGACTTGTTGTCTGCAGTCTGCCTGTAGCACTAACTCTGGCTGGAAATATTGTCTATGTGTGTGTGTGTGTGTGTGTGTGTGTGTGTGTGTGTGTGTGTGTGTGTGTGTGTGTGTGTGTGCGTGTGCGTGCGTGCGTGTGTGTGTGTGTGTGTGTGTGTGTGTGTGCATACAAGCCTCTGTGAGCATGAGTGTGTGTTACATGCTGCTTCCCCTTGTTGTTTCAGTGATCTGAGTAACAACCAGATCAGCACGTTGTCCAACTACAGCCTGAGTAACATGACAGAACTACTGACACTGTGAGTCTGCTGGCTATATGTCTCGTTGGGCTGGGGGTGGGGGTGGGGGGGTCACTATCCTCCTGAGGACCAGAAGGATCAGGGGAGGGGGGGGGTTTACTATTAGTTAGGAGTTAGGGGTTAGGGTTAGGAGTTAGGGGTTAGGGTTAGGAGTTAGGGTTAGGAGTTAGGGTTAGGGGGTAGGAGTTAGGGTTAGGAGTTAGGGTTAGGGGGTAGGAGTTAGGGTTTAGGAGTTAGGGTTTAGGAGTTAGGGTTAGGAGTTAGGAGTTAGGGTTAGGAGTTAGGGTTAGGGGGTAGGAGTTAGGGTTAGGGTTAGGAGTTAGGGTTAGGAGTTAGGGTTAGGGGGTAGGAGTTAGGGTTTAGGAGTTAGGGTTTAGGAGTTAGGGTTAGGAGTTAGGGTTAGGAGTTAGGGTTAGGAGTTAGGAGTTGGGGTTAGGGAGTTAGGGTTAGGAGTTAGGGGTTAGGTTAGGGTTAGGAGTTAGGAGTTAGGGTTAGGAGTTAGGGTTAGGAGTTAGGAGTTAGGGGTTAGGGTTAGGAGTTAGGGTTAGGAGTTAGGGGTTAGGGTTAGGAGTTAGGGGTTAGGGTTAGGAGTTAGGGTTAGGGTTAGAGTTAGGGTTAGGAGTTAGAGTTAAAAGTTAGGGTTAGGAGTTAAAAGTTAGGGTTAGGGTTAGGAGTTAGGAGTTAGGAGTTAGGTTAGGAGTTAGGAGTTAGGAGTAAAAGGAGTTAGGAATTAAAGGAGTTAAATTAGGGTTAGGGTTAGGAGTTGGGGTTAAGGGTTAGGAGTTAGGGTTAAAGTTAGGTTAAAATTAAGATTAAAGTTAGGGTTAAGTTAAAATTAAAGGGTTAAAGTTAAATTAAAATTAGGAATTAAAATTAAGGATTAGGAGTTAGGTTAAAAGGTTAGGAGTTAGGTTAGGAGTTAGGAATTAGGGTTAAAGGAGTTAAATTAAAATTAAAGGAGTTAGGGTTAGAGTTAGAAAAAAGTTAGGTTATTAAAATTAGGAGTTAGGGTTAGGAGTTAGGGGTTAAGGAGTTAGGAGTTAGGGTTAGGAGTTAGGGTTAAAAGTTAAAAAATTAGGAAAATGAAAATTAGGGTTTAAGGAATTAGGGTTAGGAGTTAAAATTTAGGAGTTAGGAAACTAAAATTAGAAGTTAAAATTTAAAGAAATAGGAGTTAGGGTTAAAATTAAAATTAGGGTTAAAGTTAGGGTTTATTGGACTGATTAAAATTTAAAAGTTAGGAGTTAAAGGTTAGGGTTAGGAGTTAAGTTAAATTAAAATTAAAAATTAGAGTTAAATTAAGGAGTTAAAATTAGGGTTAGGAATTAAAATTGATTAGGAGTTAAATTAAAATTAAAATTAAGTTAGGAATTAGGGTTAGGAGTTAAAGTTAAATTAAGGTTACAGTTAAAATTAAAGTTGGGGTTAGGGTTAGAAAGTTAGGGTTCAAGTTAGGGTTAGGGGTTAGGTAGGAGTTAGGGTTGGGTTAGGAGTTAGGGTTAAGGAGTTAGGGTTAAAATTAGGGTTAGGGTTTAGGAGTTAGGGTTTAGTTGGGTTAGGAAGTTAGGGTTAGGAAGTTAGGATTAGGAGTTAGGGGTAGGAGTTAGGTTAAAAGAGTTAGGAGTTAGGGTTAGGAGTTAGGGTTAGGAGTTAGGGTTAGGGGGTAGGAGTTAGGGTTAGGAGTTAGGGGGTAGGAGTTAGGGTTAGGAGTTAGGATTAGGAGTTAGGAGTTAGGGTTAGGAGTTAGGGTTAGGAGTTAGGGTTAAAAGTTAGGATTAGGAGTTAGGAGTTAGGGTTAGGGGTTAGGGTTTAGGAGTTAGGGTTAGGAGTTAGGGGTAGGAGTTAGGGTTAGGAGTTAGGAGCTAGGGTTAGGAGTTAGGAGCTAGGGTTAGGGGCTAGGGTTAGGGGTTAGTGAACATAGGATTTTGAATGGGAATCAAAATATAGACTGACCAGGTGATAGATATGATCAATTACAGTACCTGAGAATATAGACTGACCAGGTGAAAGATATGATCATTTACAGTACCTGAGAATATAGACTGACCAGGTGATAGATATGATCAATTACAGTACCTGAGAGTATAGACTGACCAGGTGAGTCCAGGTGAAAGCTATGATCCCTTATTGATGTCACTTGTTAAATAATAATATCAATAATATCCCATTTAGCAGACGCTTTTGTCCAAAGCGACTTACAAGTCGGCTGGGGCCACTACTTTTGCATATGGGTGGCCCCAGTGGGAAACGAACCCACGACGCTTGGCGTTGCAAGCGCCATGCTCTACCGACTGAGCCACACAGGACCCTTCCACTTCAATCAGTGTAGATGAAGGGGAGGAGACAAGTTAAAGAAGGATGTTTCATAGGGGGGGTATGGTCGTAGCTGCCAGGCCTAGCTGTTTGATTCAAGAACTGCAACGCTGCTGGGTTTTTAAAGCTCAACAGTATATCAAGAATGGTCCACCACCCAAAGGACATCCAGCCAACTTTGACACAACTTGTGGGAAGCGTTGGAGTCAACACGGGCCAGCATCCCTGTGGGACGCTTTCAACACCTTGTAGAGTCCCTGCCCCGACGAATCGAGTCTGTTCTGAGGACAAACAGGAGGGGGCCCACACAGTATTAGGAAGGTGTTCCTAATGTTTTGTACACTCGGTGTGGACCTCGATGTTTTGTGTTTCAGATGGTTTCTCACCTTCAACATTGTACCAAGGCGGTCTGTAGTGTGTTTTAACGTGTCTCTGTGTGTGTGTAGAATCCTGAGCTACAACCGTTTGAGATGCGTACCAGTCAGGGCCTTCGATGGACTCAAGTCTCTACGGTTACTGTGAGTATCCGTAGTATCTATGGAACTAGATGACCTGTCGTTGTGTGTCTGTACGTCCCCATGGTAACCTGTTGTTGCGTGTCTGTACGTCCCCATGGTAACCTGTTGTTGCGTGTCTGTAGGTCCCCATGGTAACCTGTTGTTTTGTGTCTGTATGTCGCCGTGGTAACCCGTTGTTTTGTGTCTGTATGTCTCCATGGTAACCTGTTGTTTTGTGTTTGTAGGTCTCCATGGTAACTTGTTGTTTTGTGTCTGTAGGTCTCCATGGTAACCTGTTGTTTTGTGTTTGTAGGTCTCCATGGTAACCCGTTGTTTTGTGTCTGTATGTCTCCATGGTAACCTGTTGTTTTGTGTCTGTATGTCTCCATGGTACCGGTTATTTTGTGTCTGTATGTCTCCATGGTTAACCTGATGTTGTGTGTCTGTAGGTCCCCATAGTAATATGTTGGTGTGTGTCTGTAGGTCCCCATGGTAACCTGATGTTGTGTGTCTGTAGGTTTCCATGGTAACCTGTTGTTGCGTGCCTGTAGGTCCCCATGGTAACCTGTTGTTGTGTGTCTGTAGGTCCCCATGGTAACCTGTTGTTATGTGTCTGTAGGTCTCTCCATGGAAACGACATATCTGTGATACCGGAGGGAGCTTTCAAAGACCTGGCCTCGCTCTCTCACCTGTGAGTAACACAAACGCATGCACACACCACTCATTGTTGTCTATGCAACAACGACAAGCCACCTGGGTCTGATCACTTGGATGGAAAATGACTGATAATTAGTCATAATTAATTAGGATAATATAGCGGACGATATTGCCACTCCTATTGGCCATCTGTTCAACCTAAGGCTACAGGAAAGGGTGTTCCCTCAGGCCTGGAGGGAAGGTAGTCATTCCTCTGCCCCCTTTACGGGCTCAAAAAGCAATCAGCCCGTTAAATCGTGTTTGAACAGATACAATGTTTTTTTTTCACAGTAAACAAATGAACAATGTATTTTCAGCTTACAGCACTAACAGCACTAGCAACAAGGCAGGTCCGACAAGCCCTAGTTTCTACCATCTTAACAACACTGTCAACAAGGCAGGTCCTACAGGCCCTAGTTTCTACCTTCTTAACAACACTATCAACAAGGCAGGTCCTACAGGCCCTAGTTTCTACCTTCTTAACAGCACTATCAACAAGGCAGGTCCTACAGGCCCTAGTTTCTACCTTCTTAACAACACTATCAACAAGGCAGGTCCTACAGGCCCTAGTTTCTACCTTCTTAACAGCACTATCAACAAGGCAGGTCCTACAGGCCCTAGTTTCTACCTTCTTAACAGCACTATCAACAAGGCAGGTCCTACAGGCCCTAGTTTCTACCTTCGTAACAGCACTATCAACAAGGCAGGTCCTACAGGCCCTAGTTTCTACCTTCTTAACAACACTATCAACAGGGCAGGTCCTGCAGGCCCTAGTTTTGTCACACCTGGAAAACTATTCAGTCGTGTGGTCAGATGTCACAAAAAAGGACTTTGCAATTGTCTCAGAGCAGGGCAGCACGGCTGGTTCAGAACAGGGCAGCACGGCTGGTTCAGATCAGGGCAGCACGGCTGGTTCAGATCAGGGCAGCACGGCTGGCTCAGAACAGGGCAGCACGGCTGGTTCAGAACAGGGCAGCACGGCTGGTTCAGAACAGGGCAGCACGGCTGGTTCAGAACAGGGCAGCACGGCTGGATCAGAACAGGGCAGAGCACGGCTGGTTCAGAACAGGGCAGCACGGCTGGTTCAGAACAGGGCAGCACGGCTGGTTCAGAACAGGGCAGCACGGCTGGTTCAGAACAGGGCAGCACGGCTGGTTCAGAGCAGGGCAGCACGGC
>NC_088231.1:28461777-28569277 GCF_036934945.1 Oncorhynchus masou masou
GCTCTGGTCTAAAGTAGTGCACTATATAGGGAATAGGGTTCTGGTCTATAGTAGTGTACTATATAGGGAATAGGGCTCTGGTCTATAGTAGTACCACTATATAGGGAATAGGGCTCTGGTCTATAGTAGTACCACTATATAGGGAATAGGGCTCTGATCTACAGTAGTACCACTATATAGGGAATAGGGCTCTGGTCTATAGTGGTTCACTATATAGGGAATAGGGCTCTGGTCTATAGTAGTAACACTATACAGGGAATAGGGCTCTGGTCTATAGTGGTTCACTATATAGGGAATAGGGCTCTGGTCTATAGTAGTACCACTATATAGGGAATAGGGCTCTGGTCTATAGTGGTTCACTATATAGGGAATAGGGCTCTGGTCTATAGTGGTTCACTATATAGGGAATAGGGCTCTGGTCTATAGTAGTACCACTATATAGGGAATAGGGCTCTGGTCTAAAGTAGTGCACTATATAGGGAATAGGGTTCTGGTCTATAGTAGTGTACTATATAGGGAATAGGGCTCTGGTCTATAGAAGTACCACTATATAGGGAATAGGGCTCTGGTCTATAGTAGTACCACTATATAGGGAATAGGGCTCTGATCTACAGTAGTACCACTATATAGGGAATAGGGCTCTGGTCTATAGTGGTTCACTATATAGGGAATAGGGCTCTGGTCTATAGTAGTAACACTATATAGGGAATAGGGCTCTGGTCTATAGTGGTTCACTATATAGGGAATAGGGCTCTGGTCTATAGTAGTACCACTATATAGGGAATAGGGCTCTGGTCTATAGTGGTTCACTATATAGGGAATAGGGCTCTGGTCTATAGTAGTAACACTATATAGGGAATAGGGCTCTGGTCTATAGTGGTTCACTATATAGGGAATAGGGCTCTGGTCTATAGTGGTTCACTATATAGGGAATAGGGCTCTGGTCTATAGTGGTTCACTATATAGGGAATAGGGCTCTGGTCTATAGTGGTTCACTATATAGGGAATAGGGCTCTGGTCTATAGTAGTACCACTATATAGGGAATAGGGCTCTGGTCTATAGTAGTATACTATATAGGGAATAGGGCTCTGGTCTATAGTAGTGCACTATATAGGGAATAGGGCTCTGGTCTATAGTAGTACCACTATATACGGAATAGGGTCTGGTCTATAGTAGTACCACTATATAGGGAATAGGGCTCTGATCTATAGTAGTACCACTATATAGGGAATAGGGCTCTGGTCTATAGTAGTACCACTATATAGGGAATAGGGCTCTGGTCTATAGTGGTTCACTATATAGGGAATAGGGCTCTGGTCTATAGTAGTAACACTATATAGGGAATAGGGCTCTGGTCTATAGTAGTACCACTATATAGGGAATAGGGCTCTGGTCTATAGTAGTACCACTATATAGGGAATAGGGCTCTGGTCTATAGTAGTAACACTATATAGGGAATAGGGCTCTGGTCTATAGTAGTACCACTATATAGGGAATAGGGCTCTGGTCTATAGTAGTAACACTATATAGGGAATAGGGCTCTGGTCTATAGTAGTATCACTATATAGGGAATAGGGCTCTGGTCTATAGTAGTAACACTATATAGGGAATAGGGCTCTGGTCTATAGTAGTACCACTATATAGGGAATAGGGCTCTGGTCTATAGTAGTGTACTATATAGGGAATAGGGCTCTGGTCTATAGTAGTACCACTATATAGGGAATAGGGTGCCATTTGGGACAGAAACAGTGTGTGTGATTATTAAAAGTCTTGTGAAAAACTTGTGCAGGACTCTGTCTGTGTTTATGTAGGTATGTACAGTATATATGTGTGTTGTACTGTATGTAGGTATGTACAGTATATATGTGTGTTGTACTGTATGTAGGTATGTACAGTATATATGTGTGTTGTACTGTATGTAGGTATGTACAGTATATATGTGTGTTGTACTGTATGTAGGTATGTACAGTATATATGTGTGTTGTACTGTATGTAGGTATGTACAGTATATATGTGTGTTGTACTGTATGTAGGTATGTACAGTATATATTTGTGTTGTACTTTATGTATGTAGGTATGTACAGTATATATGTGTGTTGTACTGTATGTAGGTATGTACAGTATATATGTGTGTTGTACTGTATGTAGGTATGTACAGTATATATGTGTGTTGTACTGTATGTAGGTATGTACAGTATATATGTGTGTTGTACTGTATGTAGGTATGTACAGTATATATGTGTGTTGTACTGTATGTAGGTATGTACAGTATATATGTGTGTTGTACTGTATGTAGGTATGTACAGTATATATGTGTGTTGTACTGTATGTAGGTATGTACAGTATATATGTGTGTTGTACTGTATGTAGGTATGTACAGTATATATGTGTGTTGTACTGTATGTAGGTATGTACAGTATATATTTGTGTTGTACTTTATGTATGTAGGTATGTACAGTATATATGTGTGTTGTACTGTATGTAGGTATGTACAGTATATATGTGTGTTGTACTGTATGTAGGTATGTACAGTATATATGTGTGTTGTACTTTATGTATGTAGGTATGTACAGTATATATTTGTGTTGTACTTTATGTATGTAGGTACGTACAGTATATATGTGTGTTGTACTGTATGTAGGTACGTACAGTATATATGTGTGTTGTACTGTATGTAGGTATGTACAGTATATATTTGTGTTGTACTGTATGTAGGTATGTACAGTATATATGTGTGTTGTACTGTGTGTATGTAGGTATGTACAGTATATATGTGTGTTGTACTGTATGTATGTAGGTATGTACAGTATATATTTGTGTTGTACTGTATGTATAATGACGAAGCAAAAAAGCAAGTTTTTAGACAGTTTTGCAAATTGATTAAAATAAAAAAACGTAAATATCACATTTTAGTATTCAGACCCTTTACAAACCCGGAAAAACCCAGAAAAAACGCAAGGGGTGGGGGGCTGTGTACTGTGTGTGCGTGTGGGGGGGGTGTACTGTGTGTGCGTGTGGGGGGGTGTACTGTGTGTGTGGGGGGGCTGTGTACTGTGTGTGTGGGGCTGGTGGCTGTGTACTGTGTGTGTGGGGGGGGTGGCTGTGTACTGTGTGTGGGGGGGTGGCGGCTGTGTACTGTGTGTGTGGGGGGTGGCTGTGTACTGTGTGTGTGGGGGGGGGTGGCTGTGTACTGTGTGTGGGGGGGGGGGGGTGGCTGTGTACTGTGTGTGTGTGTGGGGGGGGTGGCTGTGTACTGTGTGTGTGTGGGGGGTGGTGGCTGTCTACTGTGTGTGGGGGGGGGTGGCTGTGTACTGTGTGTGTGGGGGGGGGGCTGTGTACTGTGTGTGTGTGGGGGGAGGGTGTGTACTGTGTGTGTGTGGGGGGTGGCTGTGTACTGTGTGTGTGGGGGGCTGTGTACTGTGTGTGTGGGGGGGTGGCTGTGTACTGTGTGTGTGTGGGGGGGTGGCTGTGTACTGTGTGTGTGTGGGGGGGGGTGGCTGTGTACTGTGTGTGTGGGGGGGGGTGGCTGTGTACTGTGTGTGTGGGGGGGGTGGCTGTGTACTGTGTGTGTGTGGGGGGGTGGCTGTGTACTGTGTGTGTGGGGGGGGGGGGCTGGCACTGTGTGTGTGGGGGGCTGTGTACTGTGTGTGGGGGGTGGCTGTGTACTGTGTGTGGGGGGGGGTGGCTGTGTACTGTGTGTGGGGGGGTGGCTGTGTACTGTGTGTGGGGGGGGGGGGGTGGCTGTGTACTGTGTGTGTGGGGGTGGCTGTGTACTGTGTGGGGGGGGGGTGGCTGTGTACTGTGTGTGGGGGGGGTGGCTGGTACTGTGTGTGTGGGGGGGTGGCTGTGTACTGTGTGTGTGTGTGGGGGGTGGCTGTGTACTGTGTGTGTGGGGGGGGGGGTGGCTGTGTACAGTATGTACTGTGTGTGTGTGTGGGGGGGGCTGCGTGTGTGTGGGGGGGTGGCTGTGTACAGTATGTACTGTGTGTGTGTGGGGGGGGCTGTGTACAGTATGTACTGTGTGTGTGGGGGGGTGGCTGTGTACAGTATGTACTGTGTTTGTGTGTGGGGGCGCTGTGTGTGTGTGGGGGGGCTGTGTGTGTGTGGGGGGGGGGCTGTGTGTGTGTGTGGGGGGTGGTGACTGTGTACATTATGTACTGTGTGTGTGGGGGGGGCTGTGTGTGGGGGGGGCTGTGTGTGGGGGGGGCTGTGTGGGGGGGGGCTGTGTGTGGGGGGTGGCTGTGTACAGTATGTACTGTGTGTATGTGTGTGGGGGGGGCTGTTTACAGTATGTATTGTGGGTGTGTGTGTGGGGGGGGGGCTGTGTGTGTGGGGGGCTGTGTGTGGGGGGGGCAGTGTGTGTGTGGGGGGGGGGCTGTGTGTGTGGGGGGGGGGCTGTGTGTGGGGGGGGGCTGTGTGTGTGGGGGGTGGCTGTGTGTGGGGGGGGGGCTGTGTACAGTATGTACAGTATGTGTGTGGGGGGGGGGGGTGTGTGTGTAGGGGGGCTGTGTGTGTAGGGGGGCTGTGTGTGTGGGGGGCTGTGTGTGTGGGGGGCTGTGTACAGTATGTACAGTATGTGTGTGTGGGGGGGCTGTGTGTGTGTGGGGGGCTGTGTGTGTGGGGGGGGCTGTGTGTGGGGGGGGGCTGTGTACAGTATGTACAGTATGTGTGTGTGGGGGGGGCTGTGTGTGTGTGGGGGGCTGTGTGTGTGGGGGGGGGCTGTGTACAGTATGTACAGCATGTGTGTGTAGGGGGGGGCTGTGTGTGTGGAGGGGGCTGTGTACAGTATGTTGTATCAATGACTAACGGCCTCCGCTTTTATTTTGAAATCTATTTCTGTTCTGTGTCTAAATGCAGGTCCTCTAGATGTGAGCATCCAGGCGAAGTGTGACCCGTGTCTCTCCAACCCCTGTCACAACGACGGTACCTGCTCCAACCACCCCGTCACCTTCTACCGCTGTAGCTGCCCCTACGGATTCAAGGTACTGACCCTGACCTCTAACCTCTGACCCCGTCACCTTCTACCGCTGTAGCTGCCCCTACGGATTCAAGGTACTGACCCTGACCTCTAACCTCTGACCCTGTCACAACGACGGTACCTGCTCCAACCACCCCGTCACCTTCTACCGCTGTAGCTGCCCCTACGGATTCAAGGTACTGACCTCTGACCCTAACCTCTAACCTCTGACCCCGTCACCTTCTACCGCTGTAGCTGCCCCTACGGATTCAAGGTACTGACCTCTGACCCTGACCTCTAACCTCTGACCCTGTCACAACGACGGTACCTGCTCCAACCACCCCGTCACCTTCTACCGCTGTAGCTGCCCCTACGGATTCAAGGTACTGACCCTGACCTCTAACCTCTGACCTCTAACCTCTGACCCTATCAACTTCTACCGCTGTAGCTGCCCCTACGGATTCAAGGTACTGACCTCTGACCCTGACCTCTAACCTTTGACCCTGTCACCTTCTACCGCTGTAGCTGCCCCTACGGATTCAAGGTACTGACCCTGACCTCTGACCCTAACCCTGACCTCTAACCTTTGACCCTGTCACCTTCTACCGCTTTTGCTAACCCTATGGATTCAAGGTACTGACCCTGACCTCTAACCTCTGACCTCTAACCTCTGACCCTATCAACTTCTACTGCTGTAGCTGCCCCTACGGATTCAAGGTACTGACCTCTGACCCTGACCTCTAAACTTTGACCCTGTCACCTTCTACCGCTGTAGCTGCCCCTACGGATTCAAGGTACTGACCATGACCTCTGACCTCCAACCCTCGACCCTGACAGACTGTAGCTGCCCCTACAGATTCAAGTTACTGACCCTGACCTCCAACCCTCGACCCTAACATACCTGTAGCTGCCCCTACAGATTCAAGTTAGACTTCTGACCTCCAACCCTCGACCCTGACAGACTGTAGCTAACCCTACAGATTCATGGTACTGACCTCTGATCTACAACCCTCGACCCAGTGGGACTTCTTTCTTGTCTCTGTGATTGGAGAAGACTCCAGGTGTAAGACATCACAGGGTCAAGTAACATAGGAACGTACCTCAGTCTGTATCAGTAACCTCTCTCTCTCTCTCTCGCTCCCTTTGTGTGTGTGCGTGTGGGCGTGTGTGTGTGTGTGTGTGTGTGTGTGCGTGTGCGTGCGTGTGTGTGTGCGTGTGTGTGTGCAGGGTCAGGACTGCGAGGAACCTCTCCATGCCTGTATCGGTAACCCCTGTCAGAACGCTGGTACCTGCCATCTGAAAGAAGGGGAACGCAGTAACTCCTGGTTAGACCCCCCCTGTCTAAAGTATTAATGTAGAGGTCTGATACCCCCCCTGTCTATAGTCTGATACCCCCCCCCCTGTCTATAGTATTAATATGGAGGTCTGATACCCCCCCTGTCTATAGTATTAATGTAGAGGTCTGATACCCCCCCCTGTCTATAGTATTAATGTGGAGGTCTGATACCCCCTGTCTATAGTATTAATGTGGAGGTCTGATACCCCCCTGTCTATAGTATTAATGTAGAGGTCTGATACCCCCCCCCCTGTCTATAGTATTAATGTGGAGGTCTGATACCCCCCCCCCCCCCTGTCTATAGTATTAATGTAGAGGTCTGATACCCCCCTGTCTATAGTATTAATGTAGAGGTCTGATACCCCCCCCCCCCCTGTCTATAGTATTAATGTGGAGGTCTGATACCCCCTGTCTATAGTATTAATGTAGAGGTCTGATACCCCCTGTCTATAGTATTAATGTAGAGGTCTGATACCCCCCCTGTCTATAGTATTAATGTGGAGGTCTGATACCCCCCTGTCTATAGTATTAATGTAGAGGTCTGATACACCCCCTGTCTATAGTATTAATGTAGAGGTCTGATACCCCCTGTCTATAGTATTAATGTGGAGGTCTGATACCCCCCCCCCTGTCTATAGTATTAATGTGGAGGTCTGCTACCCCCTTGTCTATAGTATTAATGTGGAGGTCTGATACCCCCTGTCTATAGTATTAATGTAGAGGTCTGATACCCCCCCCTGTCTATAGTATTAATGTAGAGGTCTGATACCCCCCTGTCTATAGTATTAATGTAGAGGTCTGATACCCCCCCCCCCCTGTCTATAGTATTAATGTGGAGGTCTGATACCCCCCCCCCCCTGTCTATAGTATTAATGTGGAGGTCTGACACCCCCTGTCTATAGTATTAATGTAGAGGTCTGATACCCCCCTGTCTATAGTATTAATGTAGAGGTCTGATACCCCCCTGTCTATAGTATTAATGTAGAGGTCTGATACCCCCCTGTCTATAGTATTAATGTAGAGGTCTGATACCCCCCCCTGTCTATAGTATTAATGTAGAGGTCTGATACCCCCCCCCCTGTCTATAGTATTAATGTGGAGGTCTGATACCCCCCTGTCTATAGTATTAATGTGGAGGTCTGACACCCCCTGTCTATAGTATTAATGTGGAGGTCTGATACCCCCTGTCTATAGTATTAATGTAGAGGTCTGATACCCCCTGTCTATAGTATTAATGTAGAGGTCTGATACCCCCCTGTCTATAGTATTAATGTGGAGGTCTGATACCCCCTTGTCTATAGTATTAATGTGGAGGTCTGATACCCCCCCCCCTGTCTATAGTATTAGTGTAGAGGTCGGATACCCCCCTGTCTATAGTATTAATGTAGAGGTCTGATACCCCCTGTCTATAGTATTAATGTAGAGGTCTGATACCCCCTGTCTATAGTATTAATGTGGAGGTCTGATACCCCCCATGTCTATAGTATTATTGTAGAGGTCTGATACCCCCCCCTGTCTATAGTATTATTGTAGAGGTCTGATACCCCCCCCCCCCTGTCTATAGTATTAATGTAGAGGTCTGATACCCCCCTGTCTATAGTATTAATGTAGAGGTCTGATACCCCCCCCTGTCTATAGTATTATTGTAGAGGTCTGATACCCCCCCTGTCTATTGTATTAATGTGGAGGTCTGATACCCCCCCCCTGTCTATAGTATTAATGTAGAGGTCTGATACCCCCCTGTCTATAGTATTAATGTGGTCTGATACCCCCCCCTGTCTATAGTATTAATGTAGAGGTCTGATACCCCCCCCTGTCTATAGTATTAATGTAGAGGTCTGATACCCCCTGTCTATAGTATTAATGTAGAGGTCTGATACCCCCTGTCTATAGTATTAATGTAGAGGTCTGATACCCCCCTGTCTATAGTATTAATGTGGAGGTCTGATACCCCCTGTCTATAGTATTAATGTAGAGGTCTGATACCCCCCTGTCTATAGTATTAATGTAGAGGTCTGATACCCCCTGTCTATAGTATTAATGTGGAGGTCTGATACCCCCCTGTCTATAGTATTAATGTAGAGGTCTGATACCCCCCCGTCTATAGTATTAATGTGGTCTGATACCCCCCTGTCTATAGTATTAATGTAGAGGTCTGATACCCCCTATAGTATTAATGTCTATAGTATTAATGTAGAGGTCTGATACCCCCTGTCTATAGTATTAATGTAGAGGTCTGATACCCCCCCCTGTCTATAGTATTAATGTAGAGGTCTGATACCCCTGTCCCCCCTGTCTATAGTATTAATGTAGAGGTCTGATACCCCCCTGTCTATAGTATTAATGTAGAGGTCTGATACCCCCCTGTCTATAGTATTAATGTAGAGGTCTGATACCCCCCCTGTCTATAGTATTAATGTAGAGGTCTGATACCCCCCTGTCTATAGTATTAATGTGGAGGTCTGATACCCCCCCCTGTCTATAGTATTATTAATATGGAGGTCTGATACCCCCTGTCTATAGTATTAATGTAGAGGTCTGATACCCCCTGTCTATAGTATTAATGTAGAGGTCTGATACCCCCTGTCTATAGTATTAATGTAGAGGTCTGATACCCCCCTGTCTATAGTATTAATGTAGAGGTCTGATACCCCCCTGTCTATAGTATTAATGTAGAGGTCTGATACCCCCTGTCTATAGTATTAATGTGGAGGTCTGATACCCCCCCCCCCCTGTCCCCCCCTGTCTATAGTATTAATGTAGAGGTCTGATACCCCCTGTCTATAGTATTAATGTAGAGGTCTGATACCCCCCCCTGTCTATAGTATTAATGTAGAGGTCTGATACCCCCCCCATGTCTATAGTATTAATGTAGAGGTCTGATACCCCCCCTGTCTATAGTATTAATGTAGAGGTCTGATACCCCCCTGTCTATAGTATTAATGTAGAGGTCCCCCCCCTGTCTATAGTATTAATGTAGAGGTCTGATACCCCCCTGTCTATAGTATTAATGTAGAGGTCTGATACCCCCTGTCTATAGTATTAATGTAGAGGTCTGATACCCCCCTGTCTATAGTATTAATGTAGAGGTCTGATACCCCCCTGTCTATAGTATTAATGTGGAGGTCTGATACCCCCCCCTGTCTATAGTATTAATATGGAGGTCTGATACCCCCCTGTCTATAGTATTAATGTGGAGGTCTGATACCCCCCTGTCTATAGTATTAATATGGAGGTCTGATACCCCCCCTGTCTATAGTATTAATGTAGAGGTCTGATACCCCCCTGTCTATAGTATTAATGTAGAGGTCTGATACCCCCCTGTCTATAGTATTAATGTGGAGGTCTGATACCCCCCCCCCTGTCTATAGTATTAATGTGGAGGTCTGATACCCCCTGTCTATAGTATTAATGTGGAGGTCTGATACCCCCCTGTCTATAGTATTAATGTGGAGGTCTGATACCCCCCCTGTCTATAGTATTAATGTGGAGGTCTGATACCCCCCCCTGTCTATAGTATTAATGTAGAGGTCTGATACCCCCCTGTCTATAGTATTAATGTAGAGGTCTGATACCCCCCTGTCTATAGTATTAATGTAGAGGTCTGATACCCCCCTGTCTATAGTATTAATGTGGAGGTCTGATACCCCCCCCTGTCTATAGTATTAATGTAGAGGTCTGATACCCCCCTGTCTATAGTATTAATGTAGAGGTCTGATACCCCCCCCCTGTCTATAGTATTAATGTAGAGGTCTGATACCCCCCCCTGTCTATAGTATTAATGTGGAGGTCTGATACCCCCCCCTGTCTATAGTATTAATGTAGAGGTCTGATACCCCCCTGTCTATAGTATTAATGTGGAGGTCTGATACCCCCCTGTCTATAGTATTAATGTAGAGGTCTGATACCCCCTGTCTATAGTATTAATGTAGAGGTCTGATACCCCCCCTGTCTATAGTATTAATGTAGAGGTCTGATACCCCCCTGTCTATAGTATTAATGTAGAGGTCTGATACCCCCCTGTCTATAGTATTAATGTAGAGGTCTGATACCCCCCTGTCTATAGTATTAATGTAGAGGTCTGATACCCCCCTGTCTATAGTATTAATGTAGAGGTCTGATACCCCCCTGTCTATAGTATTAATGTAGAGGTCTGATACCCCCCTGTCTATAGTATTAATGTAGAGGTCTGATACCCCCCTGTCTATAGTATTAATGTAGAGGTCTGATACCCCCTGTCTATAGTATTAATGTAGAGGTCTGATACCCCCTGTCTATAGTATTAATGTAGAGGTCTGATACCCCCTGTCTATAGTATTAATGTAGAGGTCTGATACCCCCCTGTCTATAGTATTAATGTAGAGGTCTGATACCCCCCTGTCTATAGTATTAATGTAGAGGTCTGATACCCCCTGTCTATAGTATTAATGTAGAGGTCTGATACCCCCCTGTCTATAGTATTAATGTGGAGGTCTGATACCCCCCTGTCTATAGTATTAATGTAGAGGTCTGATACCCCCCTGTCTATAGTATTAATGTAGAGGTCTGATACCCCCTGTCTATAGTATTAATGTGGAGGTCTGATACCCCCCTGTCTATAGTATTAATGTGGAGGTCTGATACCCCCTTGTCTATAGTATTAATGTGGAGGTCTGATACCCCCTGTCTATAGTATTAATGTAGAGGTCTGATACCCCCCTGTCTATAGTATTAATGTAGAGGTCTGATACCCCCCTGTCTATAGTATTAATGTGGAGGTCTGATACCCCCCCCTGTCTATAGTATTAATGTAGAGGTCTGATACCCCCTGTCTATAGTATTAATGTAGAGGTCTGATACCCCCCTGTCTATAGTATTAATGTAGAGGTCTGATACCCCCCTGTCTATAGTATTAATGTAGAGGTCTGATACCCCCTTGTCTATAGTATTAATGTAGAGGTCTGATACCCCCCTGTCTATAGTATTAATGTAGAGGTCTGATACCCCCTGTCTATAGTATTAATGTGGAGGTCTGATACCCCCTGTCTATAGTATTAATGTAGAGGTCTGATACCCCCTGTCTATAGTATTAATGTGGAGGTCTGATACCCCCCCCTGTCTATAGTATTAATGTGGAGGTCTGATACCCCCCTGTCTATAGTATTAATGTAGAGGTCTGATACCCCCCCCCCTGTCTATAGTATTAATGTAGAGGTCTGATACCCCCCCTGTCTATAGTATTAATGTAGAGGTCTGATACCCCCTGTCTATAGTATTAATGTAGAGGTCTGATACCCCCCCTGTCTATAGTATTAATGTAGAGGTCTGATACCCCCCTGTCTATAGTATTAATGTAGAGGTCTGATACCCCCCTGTCTATAGTATTAATGTAGAGGTCTGATACCCCCCCCTGTCTATAGTATTAATGTAGAGGTCTGATACCCCCCTGTCTATAGTATTAATGTAGAGGTCTGATACCCCCTGTCTATAGTATTATTGTAGAGGTCTGATACCCCCCTGTCTATAGTATTAATGTGGAGGTCTGATACCCCCCTGTCTATAGTATTATTGTAGAGGTCTGATACCCCCCTGTCTATAGTATTATTGTAGAGGTCTGATACCCCCCTGTCTATAGTATTAATGTAGAGGTCTGATACCCCCCTGTCTATAGTATTATTGTAGAGGTCTGATACCCCCCTGTCTATAGTATTAATGTGGAGGTCTGATACCCCCCTGTCTATAGTATTAATGTGGAGGTCTGATACCCCCTGTCTATAGTATTAATGTAGAGGTCTGATACCCCCCTGTCTATAGTATTAATGTAGAGGTCTGATACCCCCTGTCTATAGTATTAATGTAGAGGTCTGATACCCCCCTGTCTATAGTATTAATGTAGAGGTCTGATACCCCCTGTCTATAGTATTAATGTAGAGGTCTGATACCCCCTGTCTATAGTATTAATGTAGAGGTCTGATACCCCCCTGTCTATAGTATTAATGTAGAGGTCTGATACCCCCCCTGTCTATAGTATTATTGTAGAGGTCTGATACCCCCCCTGTCTATAGTATTAATGTGGAGGTCTGATACCCCCCTGTCTATAGTATTAATGTAGAGGTCTGATACCCCCTGTCTATAGTATTAATGTGGTCTGATACCCCCTGTCTATAGTATTAATGTAGAGGTCTGATACCCCCCTGTCTATAGTATTAATGTAGAGGTCTGATACCCCCCTGTCTATAGTATTAATGTAGAGGTCTGATACCCCCCCTGTCTATAGTATTAATGTGGAGGTCTGATACCCCCCCCCTGTCTATAGTATTAGTGTAGAGGTCTTATACCCCCCTGTCTATAGTATTAATGTAGAGGTCTGATACCCCCTGTCTATAGTATTAATGTAGAGGTCTGATACCCCCTGTCTATAGTATTAATGTGGTCTGATACCCCCTGTCTATAGTATTAATGTAGAGGTCTGATACCCCCCTGTCTATAGTATTAATGTGGAGGTCTGATACCCCCCCCTGTCTATAGTATTAATGTAGAGGTCTGATACCCCCTTGTCTATAGTATTAATGTGGAGGTCTGATACCCCCCTGTCTATAGTATTAATGTAGAGGTCTGATACCCCCTGTCTATAGTATTAATGTAGAGGTCTGATACCCCCTGTCTATAGTATTAATGTAGAGGTCTGATACCCCCTGTCTATAGTATTAATGTAGAGGTCTGATACCCCCTTGTCTATAGTATTAATGTAGAGGTCTGATACCCCCTGTCTATAGTATTAATGTGTCTATAGAGGTCTGATACCCCCCTGTCTATAGTATTATTGTAGAGGTCTGATACCCCCCCCTGTCTATAGTATTAATGTAGAGGTCTGATACCCCCCTGTCTATAGTATTAATGTAGAGGTCTGATACCCCCCTGTCTATAGTATTATTGTAGAGGTCTGATACCCCCCTGTCTATAGTATTAATGTGGAGGTCTGATACCCCCCTGTCTATAGTATTAATGTGGAGGTCTGATACCCCCCCCTGTCTATAGTATTAATGTAGAGGTCTGATACCCCCTGTCTATAGTATTAATGTAGAGGTCTGATACCCCCCTGTCTATAGTATTAATGTAGAGGTCTGATACCCCCTACCCCCTGTCTATAGTATTAATGTAGAGGTCTGATACCCCCTGTCTATAGTATTAATGTAGAGGTCTGATACCCCCTGTCTATAGTATTAATGTAGAGGTCTGATACCCCCCTGTCTATAGTATTAATGTGGAGGTCTGATACCCCCCTGTCTATAGTATTAATGTAGAGGTCTGATACCCCCTGTCTATAGTATTAATGTAGAGGTCTGATACCCCCCTGTCTATAGTATTAATGTGGAGGTCTGATACCCCCCCCTGTCTATAGTATTAATGTAGAGGTCTGATACCCCCTGTCTATAGTATTAATGTGGAGGTCTGATAACCCCCTGTCTATAGTATTAATGTAGAGGTCTGATACCCCCTGTCTATAGTATTAATGTGGAGGTCTGATACCCCCTGTCTATAGTATTAATGTGGAGGTCTGATACCCCCCCCTGTCTATAGTATTAATGTAGAGGTCTGATACCCCCCTGTCTATAGTATTAATGTAGAGGTCTGATACCCCCCCCCCTGTCTATAGTATTAATGTGGAGGTCTGATACCCCCCCCCTGTCTATAGTATTAATGTAGAGGTCTGATACCCCCTGTCTATAGTATTAATGTAGAGGTCTGATACCCCCCCCCCTGTCTATAGTATTAATGTGGAGGTCTGATACCCCCCTGTCTATAGTATTAATGTAGAGGTCTGATACCCCCCCCTGTCTATAGTATTAATGTGGAGGTCTGATACCCCCCCCTGTCTATAGTATTAATGTGGAGGTCTGATACCCCCCCCTGTCTATAGTATTAATGTAGAGGTCTGATACCCCCTGTCTATAGTATTAATGTAGAGGTCTGATACCCCCCCCCCTGTCTATAGTATTAATGTGGAGGTCTGATACCCCCCCCCTGTCTATAGTATTAATGTAGAGGTCTGATACCCCCCTGTCTATAGTATTAATGTGGAGGTCTGATACCCCCCCCTGTCTATAGTATTAATGTAGAGGTCTGATACCCCCCCTGTCTATAGTATTAATGTAGAGGTCTGATACCCCCCCCCCTGTCTATAGTATTAATGTGGAGGTCTGATACCCCCCCTGTCTATAGTATTAATGTAGAGGTCTGATACCCCCCCCCCTGTCTATAGTATTAATGTAGAGGTCTGATACCCCCCCCCCTGTCTATAGTATTAATGTAGAGGTCTGATACCCCCCCTGTCTATAGTATTAATGTGGAGGTCTGATACCCCCCTGTCTATAGTATTAATGTAGAGGTCTGATACCCCCCTGTCTATAGTATTAATGTAGAGGTCTGATACCCCCCTGTCTATAGTATTAATGTGGAGGTCTGATACCCCCCTGTCTATAGTATTAATGTAGAGGTCTGATACCCCCCTGTCTATAGTATTAATGTGGAGGTCTGATACCCCCCCCTGTCTATAGTATTAATGTGGAGGTCTGATACCCCCCCCTGTCTATAGTATTAATGTAGAGGTCTGATACCCCCCTGTCTATAGTATTAATGTAGAGGTCTGATACCCCCCCCTGTCTATAGTATTAATGTGGAGGTCTGATACCCCCTGTCTATAGTATTAATGTAGAGGTCTGATACCCCCTGTCTATAGTATTAATGTGGAGGTCCCCCCCTGTCTATAGTATTAATGTAGAGGTCTGATACCCCCCTGTCTATAGTATTAATGTGTCCCCCCCTGTCTATAGTATTAATGTAGAGGTCTGATACCCCCTGTCTATAGTATTAATGTGGAGGTCTGATACCCCTGTCTATAGTATTAATGTGGAGGTCTGATACCCCCCCCTGTCTATAGTATTAATGTAGAGGTCTGATACCCCCCTGTCTATAGTATTAATGTAGAGGTCTGATACCCCCCTGTCTATAGTATTAATGTGGTCTGATATCCCCCCTGTCTATAGTATTAATGTAGAGGTCTGATACCCCCTGTCTATAGTATTAATGTAGAGGTCTGATACAACCCCCCTGTCTATAGTATTAATGTGGAGGTCTGATACGGGTAACACACCCCCCCTGTCTATAGTATTAATGTAGAGGTCTGATACCCCCTGTCTATAGTATTAATGTAGAGGTCTGATACACCCCCCCTGTCTATAGTATTAATGTGGAGGTCTGATACCCCCCCCTGTCTATAGTATTAATGTAGAGGTCTGATACCCCCCTGTCTATAGTATTAATGTGGAGGTCTGATACCCCCCCCTGTCTATAGTATTAATGTGGAGGTCTGATACCCCCCTGTCTATAGTATTAATGTAGAGGTCTGATACCCCTGTCTATAGTATTAATGTAGAGGTCTGATACCCCCCTGTCTATAGTATTAATGTGGAGGTCTGACACCCCCTGTCTATAGTATTAATGTAGAGGTCTGATCCCCCTGTCTATAGTATTAATGTGGAGGTCTGATACCCCCCCTGTCTATAGTATTAATGTAGAGGTCTGATACCCCCCTGTCTATAGTATTAATGTAGAGGTCTGATACCCCCTGTCTATAGTATTAATGTAGAGGTCTGATACCCCCCTGTCTATAGTATTAATGTAGAGGTCTGATACCCCCCTGTCTATAGTATTAATGTAGAGGTCTGATACCCCCCTGTCTATCCCTGTCTATAGTATTAATGTAGAGGTCTGATACCCCCTGTCTATAGTATTAATGTAGAGGTCTGATACCCCCTGTCTATAGTATTCTGTAGAGGTCTGATTCCCCCTGTCTATAGTATTATTGTAGAGGTCTGATTCCCTCTGTCTGTCATTAATGTAGAGGTCTGATTCTGTTCCCCCTGTCTATAGTATTAATGTAGAGGTCTGATACTCCCCTGTCTATAGTATTAATGTGGAGGTCTGATTCACTCCCCCTGTCTATAGTATTCTGTAGAGGTCTGATACCCCCCTGTCTATAGTATTATTGTAGAGGTCTGCCCCCCTGTCTATAGTATTAATGTAGAGGTCTGATCCCCCCCTGTCTATAGTATTAATGTAGAGGTCTGATTCCCCCCCCTGTCTATTGTATTAATGTGGAGGTCTGATACCCCCCTGTCTATAGTATTAATGTGGAGGTCTGATACCCCCCTGTCTATAGTATTAATGTAGAGGTCTGATACCCCCCCCCCTGTCTATAGTATTAATGTAGAGGTCTGATACCCCCTGTCTATAGTATTAATGTAGAGGTCTGATACCCCTGTCTATAGTATTAATGTAGAGGTCTGATACCCCCCTGTCTATAGTATTAATGTAGAGGTCTGATACCCCCCTGTCTATAGTATTAATGTAGAGGTCTGATCCTGTCTATAGTATTAATGTAGAGGTCTGATACCCCCTGTCTATAGTATTAATGTAGAGGTCTGATACCCCCCCTCTGTCTATAGTATTAATGTGGAGGTCTGATACCCCCTCTGTCTATAGTATTAATGTGGTCTGATTCCCCCCTGTCTATAGTATTAATGTAGAGGTCTGATACCCCCCTGTCTATAGTATTAATGTAGAGGTCTGATTCCCCTGTCTATAGTATTAATGTAGAGGTCTGATTCCCCCCCTGTCTATAGTATTATTGTAGAGGTCTGATACCCCCCTGTCTATAGTATTATTGTAGAGGTCTGATACCCCCCTGTCTATAGTATTAATGTAGAGGTCTGATACCCCCCCCCCTGTCTATTGTATTAATGTAGAGGTCTGTACCCCCCTGTCTATAGTATTATTGTAGAGGTCTGCCCCCCTGTCTGCTTGTATTAATGTGGAGGTCTGATACCCCCTGTCTATAGTATTATTGTAGAGGTCTGCCCCCCTGTCTATAGTATTATTGTAGAGGTCTGCCCCCCTGTCTATAGTATTAATGTAGAGGTCTGATACCCCCCTGTCTATAGTATTAATGTAGAGGTCTGATTCCCCCTGTCTATAGTATTAATGTAGAGGTCTGATACCCCCTGTCTATAGTATTAATGTAGAGGTCTGATTTCCCCCTGTCTATAGTATTAATGTAGAGGTCTGATACCCCCCTGTCTATAGTATTAATGTAGAGGTCTGATACCCCCTGTCTATAGTATTAATGTAGAGGTCTGATACCCCCCTGTCTATAGTATTAATGTAGAGGTCTGATACCCCCCCTGTCTATAGTATTAATATGGAGGTCTGATACCCCCTGTCTATAGTATTAATGTAGAGGTCTGATTCCCCTGTCTATAGTATTAATGTAGAGGTCTGATCTGCTTCAGTCCCCCCCCCTGTCTATAGTATTAATGTAGAGGTCTGATACCCCCCTGTCTATAGTATTAATGTAGAGGTCTGATTCCCCCTGTCTATAGTATTAATGTAGATGTCTGATTCCCCCTGTCTATAGTATTAATGTAGAGGTCTGATTCCCCCTGTCTATAGTATTAATATGGAGGTCTGATTCCCCCCCTGTCTATAGTATTAATGTAGAGGTCTGATACCCCCTGTCTATAGTATTAATGTAGAGGTCTGATATTTCCCTGTCTATAGTATTAATGTAGAGGTCTGATTCCCCCTGTCTATAGTATTAATATGGAGGTCTGATACCCCCTGTCTATAGTATTAATGTAGAGGTCTGATTCTGCTTCCCCCTGTCTATAGTATTAATGTAGATGTCTGATACCCCCTGTCTATAGTATTAATGTAGAGGTCTGATACCCCCCTGTCTATAGTATTAATGTGGAGGTCTGATACCCCCCCCCTGTCTATAGTATTATTGTAGAGGTCTGATACCCCCCTGTCTATAGTATTATTGTAGAGGTCTGATACCCCCCCCCCTGTCTATAGTATTAATGTAGAGGTCTGATACCCCCCTGTCTATAGTATTAATGTAGAGGTCTGATACCCCCCTGTCTATAGTATTATTGTAGAGGTCTGATACCCCCTGTCTATTGTATTAATGTGGAGGTCTGATACCCCCCTGTCTATAGTATTAATGTGGAGGTCTGATACCCCCTGTCTATAGTATTAATGTAGAGGTCTGATACCCCCCTGTCTATAGTATTAATGTGGTCTGATACCCCCCTGTCTATAGTATTAATGTAGAGGTCTGATACCCCCCCTGTCTATAGTATTAATGTAGAGGTCTGATACCCCCTGTCTATAGTATTAATGTGGAGGTCTGATACTCCCCTGTCTATAGTATTAATGTGGAGGTCTGATTCCCCCCCTGTCTATAGTATTAATGTAGAGGTCTGCTTCCCTCTGTCTATAGTATTAATGTGGAGGTCTGCTTGACTGTGTGTGTGTGTTGTGTGTTGTGTGTGTGTGTGTGTGTGTGTGTGTGTGTGTGTGTGTGTGTGTGTGTGTGTGTGTGTGTGTGTGTGTGTTGTGTGTGTGTGTCCAGGTGTGTGTGTGCGGAGGGTTTCGAGGGGGATGTGTGTGAGATCAACATTGACGACTGTGAAGACAACGACTGTGAGAACAACTCAACCTGCATTGACGGAGTCAACAACTACACCTGCATGTGTGGCCTGGAGTACACGGGTAACACACACACACTGAAACACACACACTTAAAACACACACACACTTGAACACACACACACACACTTGAACACACACACACACACACACACACTTGAACACACACACACTCTTTTCTATTGTGCTTGATCGTTTGTTCTGTCTCTCTGTCTGCTTCTGTAGCTAACAGCTGTTGTTGTGTGATTCTCACTAACCACTAACTTAATGTGCTACTCATGTCCTCTCTCTCCCTCTGTCTCTCCCGCTCTCTTTCTCTCGGTCTCTTGTCTCTCTCTCTCTCCTCTCTCTCTCTCTTTCTCTCTCTCTCTCTGTCTCTCTTTCTCTCTCTCTTCTCTCTGTCTCTCTCTCTCTCTCTCTCTCTATTTCTGTCTGTCTGTCTGTGCCTTGCAGCTGCTGCAATGAGGTGGAGAGAGGTTAGTCTCTTTTCTCTCTCTCCGTCTGTCTGTCCTGTTCTGCTTCAGTCTGCTGTCCTGTTCTGCTTCACTCTGCTTCACTCTGATGTCCTGTTCTGCTTCACTCTGCTATCCTGTTCTGTTCTTTCTGCTTCACTCTGCTGTCCTGTTCTGCTTCACTCTGCTGTCCTGTTCTGCTTCACTCTGCTTACTCCTGCTCTGCTTCAGTCTGCTTCACTCTGCTTCACTCTGCTGTCCTGTTCTGCTTCACTCTGCTGTCCTGTTCTGCTTCACTCTGCTGTCCTGTTCTGCTTCAGTCTGCTGTCCTGTTCTGCTTCAGTCTTGCTTCACTCTGCTGTCCTGTTCTGCTTCACTCTGCTTCACTCTATTTCACTCTGCTTCACTCTATTTCACTCTGCTTCACTCTGCTTCACTCTATTTCACTCTGCTTCACTCTGCTGTCCTGTTCTGCTTCACTCTGCTGTCCTGTTCTGCTTCACTCTGCTTCAGTCCTGTTCTGCTTCACTCTGCTGTCCTGTTCTGCTTCAGTCTGCTTCACTCTGCTGTCCTGCTCTGCTTCAGTCCGCTTCACTCTGCTGTCCTGTTCTGCTTCAGTCTGCTTCACTCTGCTGTCCTGTTCTGCTTCACTCTGCTTCAGTCTGCTTCACTCTGCTGTCCTGTTCTGCTTCACTCTGCTTCAGTCTGCTTCACTCTGCTGTCCTGTTCTGCTTCACTCTGCTTCACTCTATTTCACTCTGCTTCACTCTGCTTCACTCTATTTCACTCTGATTCACTCTGCTTCACTCTATTTCACTCTGCTTCACTCTGCTGTCCTGTTCTGCTTCACTCTGCTGTCCTGTTCTGCTTCACTCTGCTTCACTCTATTTCACTCTGCTTCACTCTATTTCACTCTGCTTCACTCTGCTTCACTCTATTTCACTCTGCTTCACTCTGCTGTCCTGTTCTGCTTCACTCTGCTGTCCTGTTCTGCTTCACTCTGCTGTCCTGTTCTGCTTCAGTCTGCTTCACTCTGCTGTCCTGTTCTGCTTCAGTCTGCTTCACTCTGCTGTCCTGTTCTGCTTCAGTCTGCTTCACTCTGCTGTCCTGTTCTGCTTCACTCTGCTTCAGTCTGCTTCACTCTGCTGTCCTGTTCTGCTTCACTCTGCTTCACTCTGCTTCACTCTGCTGTCCTGTTCTGCTTCACTCTGCTGTCCTGTTCTGCTTCACTCTGCTGTCCTGTTCTGCTTCACTCTGCTTCACTCTGCTTCACTCTGCTGTCCTGTTCTGCTTCACTCTGCTTCACTCTGCTTCACTCTGCTGTCCTGTTCTGCTTCACTCTGCTGTCCTGTTCTGCTTCACTCTGCTGTCCTGTTCTGCTTCACTCTGCTGTCCTGTTCTGCTTCACTCTGCTTCACTCTGCTTCACTCTGCTGTCCTGTTCTGCTTCACTCTGCTTCACTCTGCTGTCCTGTTCTGCTTCACTCTGCTTCACTCTGCTTCACTCTGCTGTCCTGTTCTGCTTCACTCTGCTTCACTCTGCTTCACTCTGCTGTCCTGTTCTGCTTCACTCTGCTGTCCTGTTCTGCTTCAGTCTGCTTCACTCTGCTGTCCTGTTCTGCTTCACTCTGCTTCACTCTGCTGTCCTGTTCTGCTTCACTCTGCTGTCCTGTTCTGCTTCACTCTGCTGTCCTGTTCTGCTTCACTCTGCTGTCCTGTTCTGCTTCAGTCTGCTTCACTCTGCTGTCCTGTTCTGCTTCAGTCTGCTTCACTCTGCTGTCTGAAACTGTCATGTTGTAACTCCAGTTGTCCTCCGACCTTCCAATGAGGGAGAGGACTTCCCCTTTTGCACTGTAACGATGTGTCACATCCATACAACTCTGTTTACAGACATAATATGACATGTGAAATGTCTTTATTCTTTTGGAACTTCTGTGAGTGTAATGTTTACTGTTTTATATTGTTGATTTCACTTTAGTTTATTATCTGGTTTATTTGCTTTGGTAATGTTAACGTGTTTAAAAACTTTTAATTGAAAATGAAAAATTGAGAGAGGGATGTTGAACTGTACGTGTTTATTTATTTATTTTTTATTTATTTTACCTTTATTTAACCAGGCAAGTCAGTTAAGAACAAATTCTTATTTTCAATGACGGCCTAGGAACAGTCCTGGTTAACTGCTGTCCTGTGTGTGTGTGTGTGTGTGTGTGTGTGTGTGTGTGTGTGTGTGTGTGTGCGTGTGTGTGCTTCAGTCTCTGTGTGCTGTGTCTGTCACTCTGCTGTCCTGTTCTGCTTGTCTGTGTCCTGTGAGCTGTGTGAGGAGAAATTAGATTTCTGTGCTCCAGAGTTGAGCCCCTGCCAGCACGACTCCAAATGCATCCTGACCCTTCAGGGGTACAAGTGAGTCACACCACCCCTACACTACACTACACCACTACACTACACTACACTACACTACACTACACTACACTACACTACACTACACTACACTACACTACACTACACTACACTACACCACTACACTACACTACACTACACCACTACACTACACTACACTACACCACTACACTACACTACACTACACTACACACTACACTACACTACACTACACCACTACACACTACACCACTACACTACACCACTACACTACACTACACCACTACACTACACTACACCACTACACTACACCACTACACTACACTACACACCACTACACTACACTACACTACACTACACTACACTACACACTACACTACACTACACTATACTACACTACACTACACTACACTACACTACTACACTACACTACACTACACTACACTACACACCACACTACACTACACCACACCACACTACTACACTACACTACACTACTACACTACACCACACCACACTACACTACACTACACCACTACACTACACTACACTACACTACACCACTACACTACACCACTACACTACACTACACTACACCACACCACTACACTACACTACACTACACCACCACACTACACTACACCACACCACTACACAACACACTACACAACACACTACACAACACACTACACTACACACTACACTACACCACACTACACCACTACACCACACCACTACACCACACCACTACACCACACAACACTACACTACACCACACTACACCACTACACCACACCACTACACACCCCACCACACACCACACCACACTACACCACTACACACCACACTACACCACTACACCCCACCACACCACACTACACCACTACACCACACCACTACACACCCCACCACACTACACCACTACACCACTACACTACACCACTACACTACACCACACTACACCACTACACCCCACCACTACACACCCCACCACACACCACACCACACTACACCACTACACTACCACACTAAACCACTACCCCACTACACACACTACACTACACTACCACTACACACTACACTACCACACACACTACACCACTACACTACACTACACTACACCCCACCACACCACACTACACCACTACACTACACCACTACACACCCCACCACACTACACACTACACCACTACACTACACCACTACACTACACCACACTACACCACTACACCACTACACTACACCACACTACACTACACTACACTACACCACACCACACCACACTACACCACTACACCACACCACTACACACCCCACCACACACCACACCACACTACACCACTACACCACTACACTACACCACTACACCACTACACCCCACCACACCACACCACTACACACCCCACCACACACCACACCACACTACACCACTACACCACTACACTACACCACTACACACCACACTACACCACTACACCCCACCACACCACACTACACCACTACACCACACCACACTACACCACTACACACCACACTACACCACTACACCCCACCACACCACACTACACCACTACACCACACCACTACACACCCCACCACACACCACACCACACTACACCACTACACCACTACACTACACCACTACACTACACCACTACACTACACCACACTACACCACTACACCACTACACTACACCACACTACACTACACTACACCACACTACACAACAACACACCACTACACTACACCACTACACACCACACTACACCACTACACCCCACCACTACACACCCCACCACACACCACACCACACTACACCACTACACACCACACTACACCACTACACCCCACCACACCACACTACACCACTACACCACACCACTACACACCCCACCACACACCACACCACACTACACCACTACACCACTACACTACACCACTACACTACACCACTACACTACACCACACTACACCACTACACCACTACACTACACCACACTACACTACACTACACCACACCACACCACACTACACCACTACACCACACCACTACACACCCCACCACACACCACACCACACTACACCACTACACCACTACACTACACCACTACACTACACCACTACACCACTACACTACACTACCACACACACTACACTACACACCACTACACTACACACTACACTACACTACACTACACCACTACACCACTACACTACACCACTACACCACACCACACTACACCACTACACACCACACTACACCACTACACCCCACCACACCACACTACACCACTACACCACACCACTACACACCCCACCACACACCACACCACACTACACCACTACACCACTACACTACACCACTACACTACACCACTACACTACACCACACTACACCACTACACCACTACACTACACCACACTACACTACACTACACCACACTACACAACAACACTACACTACACTACACCACTACACTACACACTACACCACACCACTACACTACACACTACACCACACCACTACACTACACACTACACCACACCACTACACTACACACTACACCACACCACTACACTACACTACACCACACCACTACACTACACACTACACCACACCACTACACTACACACTACACCACACCACACCACTACACACCACACTACCACACTACACCACTACACTACACACCACACTACACACCCCACCACACCACTCCACACTACACTACACTACACTACACCACACCACAACACTACACTACACACTACACCCCACTACACCACACCACTACACACTACACACTACACCCCACTACACCACTACACTACACTACACTACACACTACACCACACCACTACACCACACTACACTACACACCACACTACACCACACCACACCACTACACTACACCACTACACAACACCACACTACACTACACCACTACACAACACCACTACACACACACACACACTACACTACACTACACTACACACACACTACACACACACTACACTACACTACACTACACCTACACTACACACTACACTACACCACTACACACACTACACTACACTACACTACACTACACCACACTACACTACACACTACACACTACACCACTACACACCACTACACCACACACCTACACTACACTACACCACTACACACTACACTACACCACTACACCACCACACACACTACACACTACACACACCACTACACTACACTACACTACACACTACACACTACACTACACCACTACACTACACCACACTACACCACACACACTACACTACACTACACTACACTACACTACACTACACACACACACCACACTACACCACTACACCACACCACTACACACCCCACACACCACACCCACACTACACACTACACTACACTACACCACTACACTACACTACACTACACCACTACACACTACACTACACTACACCACTACACCACTACACTACACACACTACACACTACACCACACTACACCACTACACCACTACACTACACCACTACACACTACACTACACCACTACACTACACTACACCACACTACACCACTACACACCACACTACACCACTACACACACACTACACCACTACACTACACACACACTACACACTACACTACACTACACTACACACACTACACACACTACACTACACACTACACACTACACTACACCACTACACTACACTACACACTACACCACACACCACTACACACACACACACTACACTACACTACACTACACTACACACACACACCACTACACTACACCACTACACACACTACACTACACACTACACCACTACACCCCACCACACACCACACCACACTACACCACTACACACCACTACACCACTACACACCACTACACACACACTACACCACTACACCACTACACTACACACCACTACACACTACACTACACTACACACCACTACACACTACACTACACTACACACCACTACACACTACACTACACTACACCACTACACCACTACACACTACACACCACTACACACTACACTACACTACACCACTACACACTACACTACACCACTACACTACACTACACACCACCACACACCACACACACACTACACCACTACACACTACACTACACACACACCACACACTACACCACTACACTACACCACACCACACTACACCACTACACCACACCACTACACACTACACCACACACCACACCACACTCACACTACCACTACACTACACTACACTACACTACACTACACACTACACTACACTACACTACACTACACACTACACCACACACACTACACCACTACACTACACACTACACCACTACACACTACACCACACTACACACTACACACACCACTACACACACTACACCACACACTACACTACACTACACCACTACACCACACACTACACCACACTACACCACTACACTACACTACACCACTACACCACTACACTACACTACACTACACCACACTACACCACACTACACACTACACTACACTACACTACACTACACTACACCACACCACACCACACTACACCACACCACACTACACTACACACTACACACTACACTACACACTACACTACACTACACTACACTACACACCACACTACACACTACACACTACACTACACACTACACTACACTACACTACACACCACACTACACACTACACACTACACTACACTACACTACACTACACTACACTACACTACACCACACCCCACTACACTACACCACACCCCACCACACCACACTACACCACTACACACCACACTACACTCCACTCCACTCCACACCACACTACACTACACCACACCCCACCACACCACACTACACCACTACACTACACTACACCACTACACACCACACTACACTACACTACACACCACACTACACAACACACTACACTACACCACTACACACTACACCACTACAACACCACACTACACCACTACAACACCACACTACACTACACCACTACACTACACCACACCACCACACTACACACCACACTACACCACTACAACACTACACTACACTACACACCTCACTACACTACACTACACTACACTACACCACTACACTACACCACACTACACACCACACTACACCACTACACCCCACTACACCACACTACACTACACCACACTACACTACACTACACCACTACACTACACCACACTACACCACACCACACTACACCACACTACACTACACCCCACCACACCACTACACACTACACTACACTACACTACACTACACTACACACCACACCACTACACACACCACACTACACTACACTACTACACTACACCACTACACCCCACCACACACCACTACACCACACTACACAACACACTACACCACACACCACAACACCACACTACACCACTACACTACACCACACTACACTACACCACAACACCACACTACACTACACCACAACACCACACTACACAACACACTACACCACACCCCACCACACTACACTACACACACCACACTACACCACACTACACCACTACACTACACCACTACACCACACACCACACTACACACTACACCCCTACACACCACACTACACACCACACACCACTACACCACACCACACTACACCACACACCACTACACCACACCACACTACACCACACACCACAACACCACTACACCACACTACACTACACCACTACACCACACTACACTACACTACACACCCCACTACACCACACTACACTACACTACACCAAACTACACTACACACCACACTACACTACACCAAACCACACCACACCACACTACACTACACTACACCAAACTACACTACACACCACACTACACACCACTACACTACACCACACTACACTACACACCACACCACTACACCACTACACCACACCACACAACACCACTACACACCACACCACACCACTACACTACACCACACTACACTACACACCACACCACTACACCACTACACCACACCACACACCACAACACCACACCACTACACACCACAACACACTACACCACACCACAACACACTACACCACACTACACCACACTACACCACACCACACTACACCACACAACACCACACTACACTACACACCACACCACACACCTGTGTTCCAGGTTTGAGTGTTGTATTAACAGTGTGTGTGTGTGTGTTCCAGATGTGAGTGTTGTATTAACAGTGTGTGTGTGTTCCAGGTGTGAGTGTTGTATTAACAGTGTGTGTGTGTTCCAGGTGTGAGTGTTGTATTAACAGTGTGTGTGTGTGTGTGTTCCAGGTGTGAGTATTGTATTAACTGTGTGTGTGTGAGTGTTGTATTAACAGTGTGTGTGTTCCAGGTGTGAGTGTTGTATTAAATGTGTGTGTGTGTGTGTGTGTTCCAGGTGTGAGTGTTGTATTAACAGTGTGTGTGTGTGTTCCAGGTTTGAGTGTTGTATTAACAGTGTGTGTGTGTTTCAGGTGTGAGTGTTGTATTAACAGTGTGTGTGTGTGTTCCAGGTTTGAGTGTTGTATTAACAGTGTGTGTGTGTTCCAGGTGTGAGTGTTGTATTAACAGTGTGTGTGTGTGTTCCAGGTTTGAGTGTTGTATTAACAGTGTGTGTGTGTTTCAGGTGTGAGTGTTGTATTAACAGTGTGTGTGTGTGTGTGTTCCAGGTGTGAGTATTGTATTAACTGTGTGTGTGAGTGTTGTATTAACAGTGTGTGTGTTCCAGGTGTGAGTGTTGTATTAAATGTGTGTGTGTGTGTGTTCCAGGTGTGAGTGTTGTATTAACAGTGTGTGTGTGTGTGTGTTCCAGGTGTGAGTGCTGTATTAACAGTGTGTGTGTGTGTGTGTTTCAGGTGTGACTGTTGTATTAACAGTGTGTGTGTGTGTGTGTTCCAGGTGTGAGTATTGTATTAACTGTGTGTGTGTGAGTGTTGTATTAACAGTGTGTGTGTTCCAGGTGTGAGTGTTGTATTAAATGTGTGTGTGTGTGTGTGTGTGTTCCAGGTGTGAGTGTTGTATTAACAGTGTGTGTGTGTGTGTGTGTGTGTTCCAGGTGTGAGTGTTGTATTAACAGTGTGTGTGTGTGTGTGTGTGTTCCAGGTGTGAGTGCTGTATTAACAGTGTGTGTGTGTGTGTTGTATTAACCGTGTGTGTGTTCCAGGTGTGAGTGTTGTATTAACAGTGTGTGTGGTGTGTGTGTGTGTGTGTGTGTGTGTGTGGGTGTGTGTGTTCCAGGTGTGAGTGTTGTATTAACAGTGTGTGTGTTCCAGGTGTGAGTGTTGTATTAACTGTGTGTGTGTGTGTGTGTGTGTGTGTGTGTGTGTGTGTGTGTGTGTGTGTGTGTGTGTGTGTGTGTGTGTGTGTGTGTGTGTGTGTGTGTGTGTGTGTGTGTGTGTGTGTGTGTGTGTGTTCCAGGTGTGAGTGCTGTATTAACAGTGTGTGTGTGTGTGTGTGTTCCAGGTGTGAGTGTTGTATTAACTGTGTGTGTGTGAGTGTTGTATTAACAGTGTGTGTGTTCCAGGTGTGAGTGTTGTATTAACAGTGTGTGTGGTGTGTGTGTGTTCCAGGTGTGAGTGTTGTATTAACAGTGTGTGTGTGTGTGTGTGTGTGTGTGTGTGTGTGTGTGTGTGTGTGTGTGTGTGTGTGTGTGTGTGTGTGTGTGTTCCAGGTGTGAGTGTTGTATTAACAGTGTGTGTGTTCCAGGTGTGAGTGTTGTATTAACTGTGTGTGTGTGTGTGTGTGTGTGTGTGTGTGTGTGTGTGTGTGTGTGTGTGTGTGTGTGTGTTCCAGGTGTGAGTGCTGTATTAACAGTGTGTGTGTGTGTGTGTTCCAGGTGTGAGTGTTGTATTAACTGTGTGTGTGTGAGTGTTGTATTAACAGTGTGTGTGTTCCAGGTGTGAGTGTTGTATTAACAGTGTGTGTGGTGTGTGTGTGTTCCAGGTGTGAGTGTTGTATTAACAGTGTGTGTGTGTGTGTGTGTGTGTGTGTGTGTGTGTGTGTGTGTGTGTGTTCCAGGTGTGAGTGTTGTATTAACAGTGTGTGTGTGTGTGTTCCAGGTGTGAGTGTTGTATTAACAGTGTGTGTGTGTGTGTGTGTTCCAGGTGTGAGTGTTGTATTAACAGTGTGTGTGTGTGTTCCAGGTGTGAGTGTTGTATTAACAGTGTGTGTGTTCCAGGTGTGAGTGTTGTATTAACAGTGTGTGTGTGTGTGTGTTCCAGGTGTGAGTGTACCCCAGGCTACGTGGGGGATCAGTGTGAGCTGGACTATGATGACTGTGAGGAGAACAAGTGTCAGAACGGAGCTCAGTGTATTGATGCGGTCAACGGATACACCTGTGTCTGTCCTGAGGGATACAGGTAACAGGACACACACACACACACACACACACACACACACACACACACACACACACACACACCTGTGTCTGTCCTGAGGGATACAGGTAACAGAACACACACACACACACACACACACACACACACACACACACACACACACACACACACACATACGTACATACACACACACACACACACACACACACACACACACACACACACACACACACACACGTACACACACACACACACACACACACACACACACACACACACACACACACACACACACACACACACACACACACACACACATACTCACATACAGTACTAGTCAACAGTTTGGACACACCTTCTCATTCCAGGGTTTGTCTTTATTTTTACTATTTTCTACATTGTAGAATAATAGTGAAGACATCAACACTATGAAATAACACATATGGAATCATGTAGTAACCAAAAAAGTGTTCAACAAATATTTTATATTTGAGATTCTTCAAAGTATCCACCCTTTGCCTTGATGACAGTTTTCCACATTCTTGGCATTCTCTCAACCAGCTTCATGAGGTAGTCACCTGGAATGCATTTCAATTAACGGGTGTGCCTTAAGTTAATTTGTGGAATTTCTTTCCTTCTTAATGCGTTTGAGCCAATCAGTTGTGTTATGTCAAGGTAGGTGTGGTATACAGAAGATAGCCCTATTTGGTAAAAGACCAAGTCCATTTTATGGCAAGAACAGCTCAACTAAGCAAAGAGAAACGACAGTCCATCATTACTTTAAGACATGAAGGTCAGTCAATCCGGAAAATGTCAAGAATTTCTTCAAGTGCAGTCGCAAAAATCATCAAGCGCTATGATGAAACTGGCTCTGAGGACCGCCACAGGAAAGGAAGACCCAGAGTTACCTCTGCTGCAGTCAACCTGAACGTTCATGAAAAATAAATTGCATCATAAACAAATTGTGTTTTTATACATTTGCAAACATTTCTAAAATCCTGTTCTCTCACTCTGTATGGGTAGTTAACCTGAACGTTCAGGATGAGGTAGGGGCTGGTTTAGTACCAGTCTGTAGGGGTAGTTAACCTGAACGTTCATGATGAGGTAGGGGCTGGTTTAGTACCAGTCTGTAGGGGTAGTTAACCTGAACGTTCATGATAAGGTAGGGGCTGGTTTAGTACCAGTCTGTAGGGGTAGTTAACCTGAACGTTCAGGATGAGGTAGGGGCTGGTTTAGTACCAGTCTGTAGGGGTAGTTAACCTGAACATTCAGGATGAGGTAGGGGCTGGTTTAGTACCAGTCTGTAGGGGTAGTTAACCTGAACGTTCAGGATGAGGTAGGGGCTGGTTTAGTACCAGTCTGTAGGGGTAGTTAACCTGAACGTTCATGATAAGGTAGGGGCTGGTTTAGTACCAGTCTGTAGGGGTAGTTAACCTGAACGTTCAGGATAAGGTAGGGGCTGGTTTAGTACCAGTCTGTAGGGGTAGTTAACCTGAACGTTCATGATGAGGTAGGGGCTGGTTTAGTACCAGTCTGTAGGGGTAGTTAACCTGAACGTTCATGATAAGGTAGGGGCTGGTTTAGTACCAGTCTGTAGGGGTAGTTAACCTGAACGTTAGGGGCTGGTTTAGTACCAGTCTGTAGGGGTAGTTAACCTGAACGTTCAGGATAAGGTAGGGGCTGGTTTAGTACCAGTCTGTAGGGGTAGTTAACCTGAACGTTCATGATGAGGTAGGGGCTGGTTTAGTACCAGTCTGTAGGGGTAGTTAACCTGAACGTTCAGGATAAGGTAGGGCTGGTTTAGTACCAGTCTGTAGGGGTAGTTAACCTGAACGTTCAGGATGAGGTAGGGGCTGGTTTAGTACCAGTCTGTAGGGGTAGTTAACCTGAACGTTCATGATGAGGTAGGGGCTGGTTTAGTACCAGTCTGTAGGGGTAGTTAACCTGAACGTTCATGATAAGGTAGGGGCTGGTTTAGTACCAGTCTGTAGGGGTAGTTATCCTGAACGTTCATGATGAGGTAGGGGCTGGTTTAGTACCAGTCTGTAGGGGTAGTTAACCTGAACGTTCAGGATAAGGTAGGGGCTGGTTTAGTACCAGTCTGTAGGGGTAGTTATCCTGAACGTTCATGATAAGGTAGGGGCTGGTTTAGTACCAGTCTGTAGGGGTAGTTAACCTGAACGTTCATGATAAGGTAGGGGCTGGTTTAGTACCAGTCTGTAGGGGTAGTTAACCTGAACGTTCAGGATGAGGTAGGGGCTGGTTTAGTACCAGTCTGTAGGGGTAGTTAACCTGAACGTTCATGATGAGGTAGGGGCTGGTTTAGTACCAGTCTGTAGGGGTAGTTAACCTGAACGTTCAGGATGAGGTAGGGGCTGGTTTAGTACCAGTCTGTAGGGGTAGTTATCCTGTAGCACCACCTTGTGGCTCATATGTAGAACAGAATCAGACATTTAGAACAGAACAGGAGCAGAACAGAACAGAACAGGAGCAGAACAGGAGCAGAACAGAATAGAACAGACCAGGAGCAGAACAGGAGCAGAACAGGAGCAGAACAGGAGCAGAACAGACCAGACCAGGAGCAGAGTAGAACAGACCAAGAGCAGAGTAGAACAGACCAGGAGCAGAACAGAACAGACCAGGAGCAGAGTAGAACAGACCAGGAGCAGAACAGGAGCAGAGTAGAACAGAACAGGAGCAGAATAGAACAGACCAGGAGCAGAGTAGAACAGACCAGGAGCAGAGTAGAACAGACCAGGAGCAGAACAGGAGCAGAGTAGAACAGAACAGGAGCAGAGTAGAACAGAACAGGAGCAGAATAGAACAGACCAGGAGCAGAGTAGAACAGAACAGGAGCAGAATAGAACAGACCAGGAGCAGAATAGGAGCAGAATAGAACAGACCAGGAGCAGAACAGGAGCAGAATAGAACAGACCAGGAGCAGAGTAGAACAGACCAGGAGCAGAACAGAACAGACCAGGAGCAGAACAGGAGCAGAACAGGAGCAGAACAGAACAGACCAGGAGCAGAGTAGAACAGACCAGGAGCAGAACAGGAGCAGAACAGAACAGACCAGGAGCAGAACAGGTGCAGAACAGAACAGACCAGGAGCAGAGTAGAACAGACCAGGAGCAGAGTAGGACAGAACAGGAGCAGAACAGAACAGACCAGGAGCAGAACAGAACAGACCAGGAGCAGAGTAGGACAGAACAGGAGCAGAGTAGAACGGACCAGGAGCAGAGTAGAACAGACCAGGAGCAGAACAGAACAGAACAGGAGCAGAGTAGAACAGAACAGGAGCAGAATAAAACATGTACCCCACACATACAATTATCTGTACGGTTTGAATTTCAAACACAGATTCAACCACAAAGACCAGGGAGGTTTTCCAATGCCTCACAAAGAAGGGCAAGTATTGGTAGATGGGTAAAAAAAAAACATTCACTACAAAGATACAGGCGTCCTTCCTAACTCAGTTGCCGGAGAGGAAGGAAACCACTCAGGAATTTCACCATGAGGCCAATGCTGACTTTAAAACAGTTACAGAGTTTAATAGCTGTGATAGGAGAAAACTGGGGATGGATCAACAACATTGTAGTTACTCCACAATACGAACCTAAACGACAGAGTGGAAAGGAGTAAGTCTGTACAGAATAAAAAATATTCCAAAACATGCATCCTGTTTGCAACAAGGCTCGTAAGTAATACTGCAAAAAAAATGGCAAAGAAATTTGTCCAGAATACAAAGTGTTGTTTGGGGCAAAT
Source organism: Oncorhynchus masou masou (assembly GCF_036934945.1). Taxonomy (NCBI): domain Eukaryota; kingdom Metazoa; phylum Chordata; class Actinopteri; order Salmoniformes; family Salmonidae; genus Oncorhynchus; species Oncorhynchus masou. The sequence continues at coordinate 28,495,570 of NC_088231.1, forward strand.
CCAATACAACACATCACTGAATACCGCTCTCCATACTTTCAAGCACAGTGGCTGCGTCATGTTATGGGTATGCTTGTCATCATTGAGAACTGTGGAGTTTTTCGGTATAAAAATTAAACAGAATGGGGCTAAGAACAGGAAAAGACCTAGAGGAAAACCTGGTTCAGTCTGCTTTCCACCAGACACTGGGAGATTAATTCACCTTTCAGCAGGACAACAACCTAAAACACAAATCGACAGTGAATGTTCCTGAGTGGCCGAGTTACAGTTTTGACTTAAATCGTATTGAAAATCTACGACAAGACTTAAAAATGGCCGTCTAACAACGATCAACAACCAACTTGACAGAGCTTGAAGAATTATGAAAATAAAAAATGGGCAAATGTTGTACAATCCAGGAGTCTTAGAGACCCAGAAAGACTCACAGCTCTTAGAGACGTACCCAGAAAGACTCACAGCTCTTAGAGACGTACCCAGAAAGACTCACAGCTCTGAGAGACGTACCCAGAAAGACTCAACAGTGGTAGTGACTCTTAGAGACGTACCTAGAAAGACTCAACAGCGGTAGTGACTATTAGAGACGTACCTAGAAAGACTCAACAGCGGTAGTGACTCTTAGAGACTTACCCAGAAAGACTCACAGCTCTGAGAGACGTACCCAGAAAGACTCACAGCTCTTAGAGACGTACCCAGAAAGACTCACAGCTCTTAGAGACGTACCCAGAAAGACTCAACAGCGGTAGTGACTCTTAGAGATTTACCCAGAACGACTCAACAGTGGTAGTGACTCTTAGAGACATACCCAGAAAGACTCACAGCTCTGAGAGACGTACCCAGAAAGACTCAACAGCAGTAGTGACTCTGAGAGACGTACCCAGAAAGACTCAACAGCGGTAGTGACTCTTAGAGACGTACCCAGAAAGACTCAACAGCGGTAGTGACTCTTAGAGACTTACCTAGAAAGACTCAACAGCGGTAGTGACTCTTAGAGACTTACCTAGAAAGACTCAACAGCGGTAGTGACTCTTAGAGACTTACCTAGAAAGAATAAAACAGCGGTAGTGACTATTAGAGACGTACCTAGAAAGACTCAACAGCGGTAGTGACTCTTAGAGACTTACCCAGAAAGACTCACAGCTCTGAGAGACGTACCCAGAAAGACTCAACAGCGGTAATCACTCTGAGAGACTTACCCAGGAAGACTCCCAGCTGTAATGACTCTTAGAGACGTACCCAGAAAGACTCAACAGCGGTAGTGACTCTTAGAGACTTACCCAAGAAGACTCCCAACTGTAATGACTCTTAGAGACTTACCCAGGAAGACTCCCAGCTGTAATGACTCTTAGAGACTTACCCAAGAAGACTCCCAGCTGTAATGACTCTTAGAGACTTACCCAAGAAGACTCCCAACTGTAATCACTCTTAGAGACTTACCCAAGAAGACTCCCAGCTGTAATGACTCTTAGAGACTTACCCAAGAAGACTCCCAGCTGTAATGACTCTTAGAGATTTAACCAAGAAGACTCCCAGCTGTAATGACTCTTAGAGATTTAACCAAGAAGACTCCCAGCTGTAATGACTCTTAGAGACTTACCCAAGAAGACTCCCAGCTGTAATGACTCTTAGAGATTTAACCAAGAAGACTCCCAGATGTTATCACTGTGATTCTAACTTGGGGGGATGAATATTTATCTAATCAATATAATATATCAGTGGTTAATTTTTCCATGAATGTTTTACAAACGTTATAATTTTTCTTCCATTTTCACATTACAGAATATTTTGTGTCAATCTTTTTTTATTCCACTTTGTAACACAACCACAACAACAAAAGAGTGTAAACTCTTTCTGAAGGCATCTTAGAGTGCTGATCTATGATCAGTTTATCTTGTTTACCTGACAATGAATATGATTACATGGACAGAGGGAGGAACCTGATCCTAGATCAGCCCCTGGTCGTTGTTTTGTTTTCAGCGGTCTGTTCTGTGAGTCCCTGATCGTTGTTTTGTTTTCAGCTGTCTGTTCTGTGAGTCCCTGATGGTTGTTTTGTTTTGTTTTCAGTGGTCTGTTCTCTGAGTCCCTGATGGTTGTTTTGTTTTCAGTGGTCTGTTCTGTGAGTCCCTGATGGTTGTTTTGTTTTGTTTGTTTTCAGTGGTCTGTTCTGTGAGTCCCTGATGGTTGTTTTGTTTTGTTTTCAGTGGTCTGTTCTCTGAGTCCCTGATGGTTGTTTTGTTTTCAGTGGTCTGTTCTGTGAGTCCCTGATGGTTGTTTTGTTTTGTTTGTTTTCAGAGGTCTGTTCTGTGAGTCCCTGATGGTTGTTTTGTTTTGTTTTCAGCGGTCTGTTCTGTGAGTCCCTGATGGTTGTTTTGTTTTGTTTGTTTTCAGTGGTTTGTTCTGTGAGTCCCTGATGGTTGTTTTGTTTTCAGCGGTCTGTTCTGTGAGTCCCTGATGGTTGTTTTGTTTTCAGCGGTCTGTTCTGTGAGTCCCTGATGGTTGTTTTGTTTGTTTTCAGTGGTCTATTCTGTGAGTCCCTGATGGTTGTTTTGTTTTGTTTGTTTTCAGTGGTCTGTTCTGTGAGTCCCTGATGGTTGTTTTGTTTTGTTTTCAGCGGTCTGTTCTGTGAGTCCCTGATGGTTGTTTTGTTTGTTTTCAGCAGTCTGTTCTGTGAGTCCCTGATGGTTGTTTTGTTTTGTTTTCAGTGGTCTGTTCTGTGAGTCCCTGATGGTTGGTTTGTTTGTTTTCAGCGGTCTGTTCTGTGAGTCCCTGATGGTTGTTTTGTTTTGTTTGTTTTCAGAGGTCTGTTCTGTGAGTCCCTGATGGTTGTTTTGTTTTGTTTGTTTTCAGTGGTCTGTTCTGTGAGTCCCTGATGGTTGTTTTGTTTGTTTTCAGTGGTCTGTTCTGTGAGTCCCTGATGGTTGTTTTGTTTTGTTTGTTTTCAGTGGTCTGTTCTGTGAGTCCCTGATGGTTGTTTTGTTTGTTTTCAGTGGTCTGTTCTGTGAGTCCCTGATGGTTGTTTTGTTTTGTTTGTTTTCAGAGGTCTGTTCTGTGAGTCCCTGATGGTTGTTTTGTTTTGTTTGTTTTCAGCGGTCTGTTCTGTGAGTCCCTGATCGTTGTTTTGTTTTCAGCGGTCTGTTCTGTGAGTCCCTGATGGTTGTTTTGTTTTGTTTTCAGCGGTCTGTTCTGTGAGTCCCTGATGGTTGTTTTGTTTTCAGAGGTCTGTTCTGTGAGTCCCTGATCGTTGTTTTGTTTTCAGAGGTCTGTTCTGTGAGTCCCTGATCGTTGTTTTGTTTTCAGAGGTCTGTTCTGTGAGTCCCTGATCGTTGTTTTGTTTTCAGAGGTCTGTTCTGTGAGTCCCTGATGGTTGTTTTGTTTTGTTTTCAGAGGTCTGTTCTGTGAGTCCCTGATGGTTGTTTTGTTTTCAGCGGTCTGTTCTGTGAGTCCCTGATGGTTGTTTTGTTTTGTTTTCAGTGGTCTGTTCTGTGAGTCCCTGATCGTTGTTTTGTTTTGTTTGTTTTCAGTGGTCTGTTCTGTGAGTCCCTGATCGTTGTTTTGTTTTGTTTGTTTTCAGTGGTCTGTTCTGTGAGTCCCTGATGGTTGTTTTGTTTTGTTTTCAGTGGTCTGTTCTGTGAGTCCCTGATGGGTGTTTTGTTTTCAGCGGTCTGTTCTGTGAGTCCCTGATCGTTGTTTTGTTTTGTTTTCAGTGGTCTGTTCTGTGAGTCCCTGATGGTTGTTTTGTTTTCAGCGGTCTGTTCTGTGAGTCCCTGATGGTTGTTTTGTTTTCAGTGGTCTGTTCTGTGAGTCCCTGATGGTTGTTTTGTTTTGTTTTCAGTGGTCTGTTCTGTGAGTCCCTGATGGTTGTTTTGTTTTGTTTGTTTTCAGTGGTCTGTTCTGTGAGTCCCTGACGGTTGTTTTGTTTGTTTTCAGTGGTCTGTTCTGTGAGTCCCTGACGGTTGTTTTGTTTTGTTTGTTTTCAGTGGTCTGTTCTGTGAGTCCCTGACGGTTGTTTTGTTTTGTTTGTTTTCAGTGATCTGTTCTGTGAGTCCCTGACGGTTGTTTTGTTTTGTTTGTTTTCAGTGGTCTGTTCTGTGAGTTCTCTCCTCCCATGGTTCTGCCGCGCACCAGTCCCTGTGACGACCACGAGTGTATGAACGGAGCGCAGTGCGTTGTCGTGGAGACGGACCCCCGCTGTCAGTGTCTCCATGGTTACGAGGGCGAGTGGTGCGAGACGCTAGCCAGTGTCAACTTCGTCAACCGACGGTCTTACCTGCAGCTGCCCTCTAGTCTAATCACACCTGAGACAAACATCACACTACAGGTACACACACACACACACACACACTACACACACACACACCACACACACACACACCACACACACACACACACACACACACACACCACACCACACCACACACACACACACCACACCACACACACACTCACACATACCACACACACACACACACACACACACACCACACACACACCCCCCACACCACACAAACACACACACACCACACACACATATCATCATCACTTCCTTGACTGACTTATAACTATAAGGGGTGATTAAACATAGGTGTGTGTGTGTGCGTGCGTGTGTTTCTGTGTTTCTGTCAGATTGCTACAGATGAGGACAGTGGTGTGTTGCTGTATAAAGGAGACAAGGACCACATTACCATAGAGTTGTATAGAGGACGTCTCCGCGTCAACTACCACACTGGATCAAACCCTGCCTCTGCTATATACAGGTAACACACACACACACACCATACCACACTGGAACACACCCTGCCTCTGCTATATACAGGTAACACACACACACACACCATACCACACTGGAACACACCCTGCCTCTGCTATATACAGGTAACACACACACACACACACACACACCATACCACACTGGAACAGACCCTGCCTCTGCTATATACAGGTAACACACACACACACACACACACACACACACACACACCATACCACACTGGAACAAACCCTGCCTCTGCTATATACAGGTAACACACACACACACACACACACACACACACACACACACACACACACACACACACACACACACACACACACACACACACACACACACACACACACACCATACCACACTGGAACACACCCTGCCTCTGCTATATACAGGTAACACACACACACACACACACACCATACCACACTGGAACAGACCCTGCCTCTGCTATATACAGGTAACACACACACACACACACACACACACCATACCACACTGGAACAAACCCTGCCTCTGCTATATACAGGTAACACACACACACACACCATACCACACACACATTTCATGATTTGGTTGGCTCTAATTGTGTTGCTGTCTCCTCTCTCTCTCTCTCTCTCTCTCTCTCTCTCTCTGTGTCTCTCTCCCTCTCTCTCTCTCTCTCTCTCTGTCTCTCTCTCTCTCTGTCTCTCTCTCTCTCTGTCTCTCTCCCTCTCTCCCTCTCTCTCTCTTTCTCTCTCTGTCTCTCTCTCTCTCTCTCTCTCTCTCTCTCTCTCTCTCTCTCTCTCTCTCTCTCTCTCTCTCTCTCTCTCTCTCTCTCTCTCTCTCTCTCTCTCTCTCTCTCTCTCTGTCTCTCTCTCTCTCTGTCTCTCTCTCTCTCTGTCTCTCTCTCTCTCTGTCTCTGTCTCTCTCTGTCAATTCAATTCAATTCAAGGGGCTTTATTGGCATGGGAAACATGTGTTAACATTGCCAAAGCAAGTAAGGTAGATCATATATAAAGTGAATATATAAAGTGAAATAAACAATAAAAATTAACAGTAAACATCACACATACAGAAGTTTCAAAACAATAAAGACATTACAAATGTCATATTATATATAAATACAGTATTTTAACAATGTACAAATGGTAAAGGACACAAGATAAAATAAATAAGCATAGATATTTGTTGTATTTACAATGGTGTGTGTTCTTCACTTGTTGCCCTTTTCTCATGGCAACAGGTCACAAATCTTGCTGCTCTGATGGCACACTGTGAAATTTCACCCAGTAGATATGGGAGTTTATCAAAATTGGATTTGTTCTCAAGTTATTTGTGGGTCTGTGTAATCTGAGGGAAATATGTCTCTCTAATATGGTCATACATTGGGCAGGAGGTTAGGAAGTGCAGCTCAGTTTCCACCTCGTTTTGTGGGCAGTGAGCACATAGCCTGTCTTCTCTTGAAAGCCATGTCTGCCTACGGCGGCCTTTCTCAATAGCAAGGCTCTGCTCGCTGAGTCTGTACATAGTCAAAGCTTTCCTTAATTTTGGGTCAGTCACAGTGGTCAGGTATTCTGCCGCTGTGTACTCTCTGTTTAGGGCCAAATAGCATTCTAGTTTGCTCTGTTTTTTTGTTAATTCTTTCCAATGTGTCAAGTAATTATCTTTTTGTTATCTCATGATTTGGTTGGGTCTAATTGTGCTGCTCTGTCTCTGTCTCTGTCTCTCTCTCTCTCTCTCTCTCTCTCTCTCTCTCTCTCTCTCTCTCTCTCTCTCTCTCTCTCTCTCTCTCTCAATTTTAATTTCAATTCAATTCAAGGGGCTTTATTGCCATGGGAAACATGTGTTAACATTGCCAAAGCAAGTGAGGTAGATAATATATAAAGTGAATATGTAAAGTGAAATAAACAATAAAAATTAACAGTAAACATTACACATACAGAAGTTTCAAAACAATAAAGACATTACAAATGTCATATTATATATATATATATATATATATATACAGTGTTTTTAAAAATGTGCAAATGGTTAAAGGACACAAGATAAAATAAATAAGCATAAATATGGGTTGTATTTCCAATGGTGCGTGTTCTCTCTCTCTCTCCTCTCAGTGTGGAGACGGTAAATGATGGTGTGTGTTCTCTCTCTCTCTCTCCTCTCAGTGTGGAGACGGTAAATGATGGTGTGTGTTCTCTCTCTCTCTCTCCTCTCAGTGTGGAGACGGTAAATGATGGTGTGTGTTCTCTCTCTCTCTCTCCTCTCAGTGTGGAGACGGTAAATGATGGTGTGTTCTCTCTCTCTCTCTCTCTCTCCTCTCAGTGTGGAGACGGTAAATGATGGTGTGTTCTCTCTCTCTCTCTCCTCTCAGTGTGGAGACGGTAAATGATGGTGTGTTCTCTCTCTCTCTCCTCTCAGTGTGGAGACGGTAAATGATGGTGTGTTCTCTCTCTCTCTCCTCTCAGTGTGGAGACGGTAAATGATGGTGTGTGTTCTTTCTCTCTCTCCTCTCAGTGTGGAGATGGTAAATGATGGTGTGTTCTCTCTCTCTCTCTCCTCTCAGTGTGGAGACGGTAAATGATGGTGTGTGTTCTCTCTCTCTCTCTCCTCTCAGTGTGGAGACGATAAATGATGGTGTGTGTTCTCTCTCTCTCTCCTCTCAGTGTGGAGACGGTAAATGATGGTGTGTTCTCTCTCTCTCTCTCTCTCTCTCCTCTCAGTGTGGAGACGGTAAATGATGGTGTGTTTCTCTCTCTCTCCTCTCAGTGTGGAGACGGTAAATGATGGTGTGTGTTCTCTCTCTCCTCTCAGTGTGGAGACGGTAAATGATGGTGTGTTCTCTCTCTCTCTCTCTCTCTCTCCTCTCAGTGTGGAGACGGTAAATGATGGTGTGTGTTCTCTCTCTCTCTCCTCTCAGTGTGGAGACGGTAAATGATGGTGTGTTCTCTCTCTCTCCTCTCAGTGTGGAGACGGTAAATGATGGTGTGTTCTCTCTCTCTCTCTCCTCTCAGTGTGGAGACGGTAAATGATGGTGTGTGTTCTTTCTCTCTCTCCTCTCAGTGTGGAGATGGTAAATGATGGTGTGTTCTCTCTCTCTCTCTCCTCTCAGTGTGGAGACGGTAAATGATGGTGTGTGTTCTCTCTCTCTCTCCTCTGTGTGGAGACGGTAAATGGTGGTGTGTGTTCTCTCTCTCTCTCCTCTCAGTGTGGAGACGGTAAATGATGGTGTGTTCTCTCTCTCTCTCTCTCTCTCCTCTCAGTGTGGAGACGGTAAATGATGGTGTGTGTTCTCTCTCTCTCATCTCAGTGTGGAGACGGTAAATGATGGTGTGTGTTCTCTCTCTCTCTCCTCTCAGTGTGGAGACGGTAAATGATGGTGTGTTCTCTCTCTCTCTCTCTCTCTCTCTCTCTCTCTCTCTCTCTCTCCTCTCAGTGTGGAGACGGTAAATGATGGTGTGTGTTCTCTCTCTCTCTCCTCTCAGTGTGGAGACGGTAAATGATGGTGTGTGTTCTCTCTCTCCTCTCAGTGTGGAGACGGTAAATGATGGTGTGTTCTCTCTCTCTCTCCTCTCAGTGTGGAGACGGTAAATGATGGTGTGTGTTCTCTCTCTCTCTCTCCTCTCAGTGTGGAGACGGTAAATGATGGTGTTTGTTCTTTCTCTCTCTCTCTCCTCTCAGTGTGGAGACGGTAAATGATGGTGTGTGTTCTCTCTCTCTCCTCTCAGTGTGGAGACGGTAAATGATGGTGTGTGTTCTCTCTCTCTCTCTCCTCTCAGTGTGGAGACGGTAAATGATGGTGTGTGTTCTCTCTTTCTCTCCTCTCAGTGTGGAGACGGTAAATGATGGTGTGTGTTCTCTCTCTCTCCTCTCAGTGTGGAGACGGTAAATGATGGTGTGTTCTCTATCTCTCTCCTCTCAGTGTGGAGACGGTAAATGATGGTGTGTTCTCTCTCTCTCTCTCCTCTCAGTGTGGAGACGGTAAATGATGGTGTGTTCTCTCTCTCTCTCCTCTCAGTGTGGAGACGGTAAATGATGGTGTGTTCTCTCTCTCTCCTCTCAGTGTGGAGACGGTAAATGATGGTGTGTGTTCTCTCTCTCTCTCCTCTCAGTGTGGAGACGGTAAATAATGGTGTGTGTTCTCTCTCTCTCTCCTCTCAGTGTGGAGACGGTAAATGATGGTGTGTGTTCTCTCTCTCTCCTCTCAGTGTGGAGACGGTAAATGATGGTGTGTGTTCTCTCTCTCTCCTCTCAGTGTGGAGACGGTAAATGATGGTGTGTTCTCTCTCTCTCTCTCCTCTCAGTGTGGAGACGGTAAATGATGGTGTGTTCTCTCTCTCCTCTCAGTGTGGAGACAGTAAATAATGGTGTGTGTTCTCTCTCTCTCTCCTCTCAGTGTGGAGACGGTAAATAATGGTGTGTGTTCTCTCTCTCTCTCCTCTCAGTGTGGAGACGGTAAATGATGGTGTGTGTTCTCTCTCTCTCTCTCCTCTCAGTGTGGAGACGGTAAATGATGGTGTGTGTTCTCTCTCTCTTCTCTCAGTGTGGAGACGGTAAATGATGGTGTGTGTTCTCTCTCTCTCCTCTCAGTGTGGAGACGGTAAATGATGGTGTGTGTTCTCTCTCTCTCTTTCCTCTGTGTGGAGACGGTAAATGATGGTGTGTTCTCTCTCTCTCTCCTCTCAGTGTGTAGACGGTAAATGATGGTGTGTTCTCTCTCTCTCTCCTCTCAGTGTGGAGACGGTAAATGATGGTGTGTGTTCTCTCTCTCTCCTCTCAGTGTGGAGACGGTAAATAATGGTGTGTGTTCTCTCTCTCTCCTCTCAGGGTGGAGACGGTAAATGATGGTGTGTGTTCTCTCTCTCTCTCTCCTCTCAGTGTGGAGACGGTAAATGATGGTGTGTTCTCTCTCTCTCTCCTCTCAGTGTGTAGACGGTAAATGATGGTGTGTTCTCTCTCTCTCTCCTCTCAGTGTGGAGACGGTAAATGATGGTGTGTGTTCTCTCTCTCCTCTCAGTGTGGAGACGGTAAATAATGGTGTGTGTTCTCTCTCTCTCTCCTCTCAGTGTGGAGACGGTAAATGATGGTGTGTGTTCTCTCTCTCTCTCCTCTCAGTGTGGAGACGGTAAATGATGGTGTGTGTTCTCTCTCTCTCTCCTCTCAGTGTGGAGACTGTAAATGATGGTGTGTGTTCTCTCTCTCTCTCTCCTCTCAGTGTGGAGACGGTAAATGATGGTGTGTGTTCTCTCTCTCTCTCTCTCTCCTCTCAGTGTGGAGACGGTAAATGATGGTGTGTGTTCTCTCTCTCTCTCCTCTCAGTGTGGAGACTGTAAATGATGGTGTGTTCTCTCTCTCTCTCCTCTCAGTGTGGAGACTGTAAATGATGGTGTGTTCTCTCTCTCTCCTCTCAGTGTGGAGACTGTAAATGATGGTGTGTTCTCTCTCTCTCCTCTCAGTGTGGAGACTGTAAATAATGGTGTGTGTTCTCTCTCTCTCTCCTCTCAGTGTGGAGACGGTAAATGATGGTGTGTTCTCTCTCTCTCCTCTCAGTGTGGAGACGGTAAATGATGGTGTGTTTTCTCTCTCTCCTCTCAGTGTGGAGACGGTAAATAATGGTGTGTTCTCTCTCTCTCCTCTCAGTGTGGAGACGGTAAATGATGGTGTGTTCTCTCTCTCCTCTCAGTGTGGAGACGGTAAATGATGGTGTGTTCTCTCTCTCTCTCTCTCTCTCTCTCCTCTCAGTGTGGAGACGGTAAATGATGGTGTGTTCTCTCTCTCTCTCCTCTCAGTGTGGAGACGGTAAATGATGGTGTGTGTTCTCTCTCTCCTCTCAGTGTGGAGACGGTAAATGATGGTGTGTGTTCTCTCTCTCTCCTCTCCTCTCAGTGTGGAGACGGTAAATGATGGTGTGTTCTCTCTCTCTCTCTCCTCTCAGTGTGGAGACGGTAAATGATGGTGTGTTCCATGTGGTAGAGTTGGTGGCATCAGATCAGACTGTGTCTCTGTCTATTGATGGAGGACCAGTCAAGTCTATCAACTCTCTGAGTAAACAGTCAACACTCAGCATCGATTCTCCTCTATACCTGGGAGGTGCGTTACACACTGTGTGTGTCAGGGAAGAGGGCGTTTCTGGGACATATTGTAGCTACCTCTCGCTTAGCTATAAAACGTGTTGGTTCCATATGTGAAGTATCATCTCTCTCTGTGTGTCTCTCTTCTTCTTCTTTCTCTCTCTGTGTGTCTCTCTTCTTCTCTGTCTTTCTCTGTGTCTCTCTTCTTCTCTTTCTTTCTCTGTGTGTCTCTCTTCTTCTGTCTTTCTCTGTCTCTCTTCTTCTCTTTTTCTCTGTGTGTCTCTCTTCTTTCTCTCTCTGTGTGTCTCTCTTCTTCTCTTTCTTTCTCTGTGTGTCTCTCTTCTTTCTCTCTCTGTGTGTCTCTCTTCTCTCTCTGTGTGTCTCTCTTCTTCTCTTTCTTTCTCTGTGTGTCTCTCTTCTTTCTCTCTCTGTGTGTCTCTCTTCTTCTCTTTCTTTCTCTGTGTCTCTCTCTGTGTCTCTCTTCTTCTCTTTCTCTCTCTGTGTGTCTCTCTTCTTCTCTTTCTTTCTCTGTGTCTCTTCTTCTCTTTCTTTCTCTGTGTGTCTCTCTTCTTCTCTTTCTTTCTCTGTGTGTCTCTCTTCTTCTCTTTCTTTCTCTGTGTGTTTCTCTTCTTCTCTTTCTTTCTCTGTGTGTCTCTCTTCTTCTCTTTCTTTCTCTGTGTGTCTCTCTTCTTCTCTTTCTCTCTCTGTGTGTCTCTCTTCTTCTCTTTCTTTCTCTGTGTCTCTCTTCTTCTCTTTCTCTCTCTGTGTGTCTCTCTTCTTCTTCTTTCTCTGTGTGTCTCTCTTCTTCTCTTTCTTTCTCTGTGTGTCTCTCTTCTTCTTTCTTTCTCTGTGTGTCTCTCTTCTTCTCTTTCTTTCTCTGTGTGTCTCTCTTCTCTTTCTCGCTCTGTGTGTCTCTCTTCTTCTTCTTTCTTTCTCTGTGTGTCTCTCTTCTTCTTCTTTCTTTCTGTGTGTCTCTCTTCTTCTCTTTCTCTCTCTGTGTGTTTCTCTTCTCTTTCTTTCTCTGTGTGTCTCTTATCTTTCTTTCTCTGTGTGTCTCTCTTCTTCTCTTTCTTTCTCTGTGTGTTTCTCTTCTTCTCTTTCTCTCTCTGTGTGTCTCTCTTCTTTTTCTTTCTTTCTCTCTGTGTCTGTCTCTCTACATTCAATTCAATTCAAAGGGCTTTATTGGCATGGGAAACACATGTCAACATTGCCAAGCAAGTGAAGTAGATAAACAAAAGTGAAATAAACAATAAAATATTAACAGTAAACATTACACTTACACTTACAGAACTCTCTCTCCCTCTAACTCTCTCTCACTCTCTCTTTCTCTCTCTCTCTCTCGCTCTCTCTATCTCTTTCTCTCTCTCCCTCTTTCTCTCTCTCTCTCTCCCTTTCCCTCTCACCAGGTATGCCAGATCGTTGGTCAGTCTCTGCAGCGCTGCAGTCTGGAGTTGGGGGTCAGAACGGGACCAGCTTCCATGGCTGTCTCAGGAACCTCTACATCAACGGACAGCTGCAGGATCTCGGGGTCGGGCTGGAGCAGGGACAGGTACAGGACCTGGGGGTCAGACTGGAGCAGGAACAGGTAGAGGACCTGGGGGTCGGGCTGGAGCAGGGACAGCTACAGGACCTGGGGGTCGGGCTGGAGCAGGGACAGGTACAGGACCTGGGGGTCAGACTGGAGCAGGGACAGCTACAGGACCTGGGGGTCAGACTGGAGCAGGGACAGCTACAGGACCTGGGGGTCGGGCTGGAGCAGGGACATGTATAGGACCTGGGGGTCAGACTGGAGCAGGGACATGTACAGGACCTGGGGGTCAGACTGGAGCAGGGACATGTACAGGACCTGGGGGTCAGACTGGAGCAGGTACAGGACCTGGGGGTCAGACTGGAGCAGGGACATGTATAGGACCTGGGGGTCAGACTGGAGCAGGGACATGTACAGGACCTGGGGGTCAGACTGGAGCAGGGACAGGGACAGGACCTGGAGGTCAGACTGGAGCAGGGACAGGACCTGGGAGTCAGACTGGAGCAGGGACAGGACCTGGGGGTCAGGCTGGAGCAGGGACATGTATAGGACCTGGGGGTCAGGCTGGAGCAGGGACAGGACCTGGGGGTCAGACTGGAGCAGGGACAGGACCTGGGGGTCAGACTGGAGCAGGGACAGGACCTGGGGGTCAGGCTGGAGCAGGGACAAGACCTGTGGGTCAGGCTGGAGCAGGTACAGGACCTGGGGGTCAGGCTGGAGCAGGGACAAGACCTGGGGGTCAGGCTGGAGCAGGGACAAGACCTGGGGGTCAGGCTGGAGCAGGGACAGGACCTGGGGGTCAGGCTGGAGCAGGGACAAGACCTGGGGGTCAGGCTGGAGCAGGGACAGGACCTGGGGGTCAGGCTGGAGCAGGGACAAGACCTGTGGGTCAGACTGGAGCAGGGACAGGTACAGGACCTGGGGGTCAGACTGGAGCAGGGACAGGTACAGGACCTGGGGGTCAGACTGGAGCAGGGACAGGACCTGGAGGTCAGGCTGGAGCAGGGACAGGTACAGGACCTGGGGGTCGGGCTGGAGCAGGGACATGACCTGGAGGTCAGGCTGGAGCAGGGACAGGTACAGGATCTCGGGGTCGGGCTGGAGCAGGGACAGGTACAGGACCTAGGGGTCGGGCTGGAGCAGGGACATGTACAGGACCTGGGGGTCAGACTGGAGCAGGGACAGGACCTGTGGGTCAGACTGGAGCAGGGACAGGACCTGGGGGTCAGGCTGGAGCAGGGACAGGACCTGTGGGTCAGGCTGGAGCAGGGACAGGACCTGGGGGTCAGACTGGAGCAGGGACAGGACCTGGGGGTCAGACTGGAGCAGGGACAGGACCTGGGGGTCAGACTGGAGCAGGGACAGGGACAGGACCTGGGGGTCAGGCTGGAGCAGGGACAGGACCTTGGGGTCAGACTGGAGCAGGGACAGGGACAGGACCTGGGGGTTGGGCTGGAGCAGGGACAGGTACAGGACCTGGGGGTTGGGCTGGAGCAGGGACAGGTACAGGACCTGTGGGTCAGGCTGGAGCAGGGACAGGGACAGGACCTGGGGTTCAGACTGGAGCAGGGACAGGGACAGGACCTGGGGGTCAGGCTGGAGCAGGGACAGGACCTTGGGGTCAGACTGGAGCAGGGACAGGGACAGGACCTGGGGGTTGGGCTGGAGCAGGGACAGGTACAGGACCTGTGGGTCAGGCTGGAGCAGGGACAGGACCTGGGGGTCGGGCTGGAGCAGGGACAGGTACAGGACCTAGGGGTCGGGCTGGAGCAGGGACAGGTACAGGACCTGGGGGTCAGACTGGAGCAGGGACAGGTACAGGACCTAGGGGTCAGACTGGAGCAGGGACAGGTACAGGACCTGGGGGTCAGACTGGAGCAGGGACAGGACCTGTGGGTCAGACTGGAGCAGGGACAGGACCTGGGGGTCAGACTGGAGCAGGGACAGGTACAGGACCTAGGGGTCGGGCTGGAGCAGGGACAGTTACAGGACCTGGGGGTCAGACTGGAGCAGGGACAGGTACAGGACCTAGGGGTCAGACTGGAGCAGGGACAGGTACAGGACCTGGGGGTCAGACTGGAGCAGGGACAGGACCTGTGGGTCAGACTGGAGCAGGGACAGGACCTGGGGGTCAGACTGGAGCAGGGACAGGACCTGGGGGTCAGACTGGAGCAGGGACAGGGACAGGACCTGGGGGTTGGGCTGGAGCAGGGACAGGTACAGGACCTGGGGGTTGGGCTGGAGCAGGGACAGGTACAGGACCTGGGGGTCAGACTGGAGCAGGGACAGGACCTGTGGGTCAGTCTGGAGCAGGGACAGGACCTGGGGGTCAGACTGGAGCAGGGACAGGACCTGGGGGTCAGACTGGAGCAGGGACAGGGACAGGACCTGGGGGTTGGGCTGGAGCAGGTACAGGTACAGGACCTGGGGGTTGGGCTGGAGCAGGGACAGGTACAGGACCTGTGGGTCAGGCTGGAGCAGGGACAGGACCTGGGGGTCGGGCTGGAGCAGGGACATGACCTAGGGGTCGGGCTGGAGCAGGGACAGGTACAGGACCTGGTGGTCAGACTGGAGCAGGGACAGGACCTTGGGGTCAGACTGGAGCAGGGACAGGTAGAGGACCTGGGGGTCAGGGCTGGAGCAGGGACAGGACCTGGGGGTCAGGCTGGAGCAGGGACAGGACCTGGGGGTCGGGCTGGAGCAGGGACAGGTACAGGACCTGGGGGTCAGACTGGAGCAGGGACAGTTACAGGACCTGGGGGTCAGACTGGAGCAGGGACAGGTACAGGACCTGGGGGTCAGACTGGAGCAGGGACAGGTACAGGACCTAGGGGTCAGACTGGAGCAGGGACAGGTACAGGACCTGGGGGTCAGACTGGAGCAGGGACAGGACCTGTGGGTCAGACTGGAGCAGGGACAGGACCTGGGGTCAGACTGGAGCAGGGACAGGTACAGGACCTAGGGGGTCGGGCTGGAGCAGGGACAGTTACAGGACCTGGGGGTCAGACTGGAGCAGGGACAGGTACAGGACCTAGGGGTCAGACTGGAGCAGGGACAGGTACAGGACCTGGGGGTCAGACTGGAGCAGGGACAGGACCTGTGGGTCAGACTGGAGCAGGGACAGGACCTGGGGGTCAGACTGGAGCAGGGACAGGACCTGGGGGTCAGACTGGAGCAGGGACAGGTACAGGACCTGGGGGTCAGACTGGAGCAGGGACAGGACCTGTGGGTCAGACTGGAGCAGGGACAGGACCTGGGGGTCAGACTGGAGCAGGGACAGGACCTGGGGGTCAGACTGGAGCAGGGACAGGGACAGGACCTGGGGGTTGGGCTGGAGCAGGGACAGGTACAGGACCTGGGGGTTGGGCTGGAGCAGGGACATGGTACAGGACCTGTGGGTCAGGCTGGAGCAGGGACAGGACCTGGGGGTCGGGCTGGAGCAGGGACATGACCTAGGGTCGGGCTGGAGCAGGGACAGGTACAGGACCTGGTGGTCAGACTGGAGCAGGGACAGGACCTTGGGGTCAGACTGGAGCAGGGACAGGTACAGGACCTGGGGGTCAGGGCTGGAGCAGGGACAGGACCTGGGGGTCAGGCTGGAGCAGGGACAGGACCTGGGGGTCAGGCTGGAGCAGGGACAGGACCTGGGGGTCAGACTGGAGCAGGTACAGGGACAGGACCTGGGGGTCAGGCTGGAGCAGGGACAGGACCTGGGGGTCAGGCTGGAGCAGGGACAGGACCTGGGGGTCAGGCTGGAGCAGGGACAGGACCTGGAGTTCAGACTGGAGCAGGGACAGGACCTGGAGGTCAGACTGGAGCAGGGACAGGACCTGGAGGTCAGACTAGAGCAGGGATAGGACCTGGGGGTCATACTGGAGCAGGGACAGGACCTGGGGGTCAGGCTGGAGCAGGGACAGGACCTGGTGGTCAGACTGGAGCAGGACCTGGAGGTCAGGCTGGAGCAGGTACAGGACCTGGGGGTCAGACTGGAGCAGGGACAGGACCTGGGGGTCAGACTGGAGCAGGGACAGGACCTGGGGGTCAGACTGGAGCAGGTACAGGACCTGGGGGTCATACTGGAGCAGGGACAGGACCTGGGGGTCATACTGGAGCAGGGACAGGACCTGGGGGTCAGACTGGAGCAGGGACCTGGGGGTCTGGCTGGAGCAGGGACAGGACCTGGAAGTCAGACTGGAGCAGGGACAGGACCTGGGGGTCGTACTGGAGCAGGGACAGGACCTGGGGGTCATACTGGAGCAGGGACAGGACCTGGTGGTCAGGCTGGAGCAGGGACAGGACCTGGAGGTCATACTGGAGCAGGGACAGGACCTGGGGGTGGGGCTGGAGCAGGGGGTCATACTGGAGCAGGGACAGGACCTGGGGGTCAGACTGGAGCAGGGACAGGACCTGGGGGTCAGGCTGGAGCAGGGACAGGACCTGGGGGTCAGGCTGGAGCAGGGACAGGACCTGGGGGTCAGACTGGAGCAGGGACAGGACCTGGGGGTCAGACTGGAGCAGGGACAGGACCTGGGGGTCAGACTGGAGCAGGGACAGGTACAGGACCTGGGGGTCAGACTGGAGCAGGGACAGGACATGTGGGTCAGACTGGAGCAGGGACAGGACCTGGGGGTCAGACTGGAGCAGGGACAGGGACAGGACCTGGGGGTTGGGCTGGAGCAGGGACAGGTACAGGACCTGGGGGTTGGGCTGGAGCAGGGACAGGTACAGGACCTGTGGGTCAGGCTGGAGCAGGGACAGGACCTGGGGGTCGGGCTGGAGCAGGGACATGACCTAGGGGTCGGGCTGGAGCAGGGACAGGTACAGGACCTGGTGGTCAGACTGGAGCAGGGACAGGACCTTGGGGTCAGACTGGAGCAGGGACAGGTACAGGACCTGGGGGTCAGGGCTGGAGCAGGGACAGGACCTGGGGGTCAGGCTGGAGCAGGGACAGGACCTGGAGGTCAGACTGGAGCAGGGACAGGACCTGGAGGTCAGACTGGAGCAGGGACAGGACCTGGAGGTCAGACTGGAGCAGGGACAGGACCTGGAGGTCAGACTGGAGCAGGGACAGGACCTGGAGGTCAGACTGGAGCAGGGATAGGACCTGGGGGTCATACTGGAGCAGGGACAGGACCTGGGGGTCAGGCTGGAGCAGGGACAGGACCTGGGGGTCAGACTGGAGCAGGACCTGGAGGTCAGGCTGGAGCAGGTACAGGACCTGGGGGTCAGACTGGAGCAGGGACAGGACCTGGGGGTCAGACTGGAGCAGGACCTGGAGGTCAGGCTGGAGCAGGTACAGGACCTGGGGGTCATACTGGAGCAGGGACAGGACCTGGAGGTCAGACTGGAGCAGGGACAGGACCTGGAGGTCAGACTGGAGCAGGGACAGGACCTGGAGGTCAGGCTGGAGCAGGGACAGGACCTGGGGGTCAGGCTGGAGCAGGGACAGGACCTGGAGGTCAGACTGGAGCAGGGACAGGACCTGGGGGTCAGACTGGAGCAGGTACAGGACCTGGGGGTCATACTGGAGCAGGGACAGGACCTGGGGGTCATACTGGAGCAGGGACAGGACCTGGGGGTCAGACTGGAGCAGGGACCTGGGGGTCTGGCTGGAGCAGGGACAGGACCTGGAGGTCAGACTGGAGCAGGGACAGGACCTGGGGGTCGTACTGGAGCAGGGACAGGACCTGGGGGTCATACTGGAGCAGGGACAGGACCTGGTGGTCAGGCTGGAGCAGGGACAGGACCTGGAGGTCATACTGGAGCAGGGACAGGACCTGGTGGTCAGGCTGGAGCAGGGACAGGACCTGGTGGTCAGGCTGGAGCAGGGACAGGACCTGGAGGTCATACTGGAGCAGGGACAGGACCTGGGGGTTGGGCTGGAGCAGGGGGTCATACTGGAGCAGGGACAGGACCTGGGGGTCAGACTGGAGCAGGGACAGGACCTGGGGGTCAGGCTGGAGCAGGGACAGGACCTGGGGGTCAGGCTGGAGCAGGGACAGGACCTGGGGGTCAGACTGGAGCAGGGACAGGACCTGGGGGTCAGACTGGAGCAGGGACAGGACCTGGGGGTCAGACTGGAGCAGGGACAGGTACAGGACCTGGGGGTCAGACTGGAGCAGGGACAGGACCTGTGGGTCAGACTGGAGCAGGGACAGGACCTGGGGGTCAGACTGGAGCAGGGACAGGACCTGGGGGTCAGACTGGAGCAGGGACAGGGACAGGACCTGGGGGTTGGGCTGGAGCAGGGACAGGTACAGGACCTGGGGGTTGGGCTGGAGCAGGGACAGGTACAGGACCTGTGGGTCAGGCTGGAGCAGGGACAGGACCTGGGGGTCGGGCTGGAGCAGGGACATGACCTAGGGGTCGGGCTGGAGCAGGGACAGGTACAGGACCTGGGGGTCAGACTGGAGCAGGGACAGGACCTTGGGGTCAGACTGGAGCAGGGACAGGTACAGGACCTGGGGTCAGGGCTGGAGCAGGGACAGGACCTGGGGGTCAGGCTGGAGCAGGGACAGGACCTGGGGGTCAGGCTGGAGCAGGGACAGGACCTGGTGGTCAGGCTGGAGCAGGGACAGGACCTGGGGGTCAGGCTGGAGCAGGGACAGGACCTGGGGGTCAGGCTGGAGCAGGGACAGGACCTGGGGGTCAGGCTGGAGCAGGGACAGGACCTGGAGGTCAGACTGGAGCAGGGACAGGACCTGGGGGTCATACTGGAGCAGGGACAGGACCTGGTGGTCATACTGGAGCAGGGACAGGACCTGGGGGTCAGACTGGAGCAGGGACAGGACCTGGAGGTCAGACTGGAGCAGGGACAGGACCTGGAGGTCAGACTGGAGCAGGGATAGGACCTGGGGGTCATACTGGAGCAGGGACAGGACCTGGGGGTCAGGCTGGAGCAGGGACAGGACCTGGGGGTCAGACTGGAGCAGGACCTGGAGGTCAGGCTGGAGCAGGTACAGGACCTGGGGGTCAGACTGGAGCAGGGACAGGACCTGGGGGTCAGACTGGAGCAGGACCTGGAGGTCAGGCTGGAGCAGGTACAGGACCTGGGGGTCATACTGGAGCAGGGACAGGACCTGGAGGTCAGACTGGAGCAGGGACGGACCTGGAGGTCAGACTGGAGCAGGGACAGGACCTGGAGGTCAGGCTGGAGCAGGGACAGGACCTGGGGGTCAGGCTGGAGCAGGGACAGGACCTGGAGGTCAGACTGGAGCAGGGACAGGACCTGGGGGTCAGACTGGAGCAGGTACAGGACCTGGGGGTCATACTGGAGCAGGGACAGGACCTGGGGGTCATACTGGAGCAGGGACAGGACCTGGGGGTCAGACTGGAGCAGGGACCTGGGGGTCTGGCTGGAGCAGGGACAGGACCTGGAGGTCAGACTGGAGCAGGGACAGGACCTGGGGGTGGTACTGGAGCAGGGACAGGACCTGGGGGTCATACTGGAGCAGGGACAGGACCTGGTGGTCAGGCTGGAGCAGGGACAGGACCTGGAGGTCATACTGGAGCAGGGACAGGACCTGGGGGTTGGGCTGGAGCAGGGGGTCATACTGGAGCAGGGACAGGACCTGGGGGTCAGACTGGAGCAGGGACAGGACCTGGGGGTCAGGCTGGAGCAGGGACAGGACCTGGGGGTCAGGCTGGAGCAGGGACAGGACCTGGGGGTCAGGCTGGAGCAGGGACAGGTACAGGACCTGGGGGTCAGACTGGAGCAGGGACAGGACCTGTGGGTCAGACTGGAGCAGGGACAGGACCTGGGGGTCAGACTGGAGCAGGGACAGGACCTGGGGGTCAGACTGGAGCAGGGACAGGGACAGGACCTGGGGGTTGGGCTGGAGCAGGGACAGGTACAGGACCTGGGGGTTGGGCTGGAGCAGGGACAGGTACAGGACCTGTGGGTCAGGCTGGAGCAGGGACAGGACCTGGGGGTCGGGCTGGAGCAGGGACATGACCTAGGGGTCGGGCTGGAGCAGGGACAGGTACAGGACCTGGTGGTCAGACTGGAGCAGGGACAGGACCTTGGGGTCAGACTGGAGCAGGGACAGGTACAGGACCTGGGGATCAGGGCTGGAGCAGGGACAGGACCTGGGGGTCAGGCTGGAGCAGGGACAGGACCTGGGGGTCAGGCTGGAGCAGGGACAGGACCTGGGGGTCAGGCTGGAGCAGGGACAGGACCTGGGGGTCAGACTGGAGCAGGGACAGGACCTGGGGGTCGGGCTGGAGCAGGGACAGGACCTGGGGGTCAGGCTGGAGCAGGGACAGGACCTGGAGTTCAGACTGGAGCAGGGACAGGACCTGGAGGTCAGACTGGAGCAGGGACAGGACCTGGGGGTCATACTGGAGCAGGGACAGGACCTGGTGGTCATACTGGAGCAGGGACAGGACCTGGGGGTCAGACTGGAGCAGGGACAGGACCTGGAGGTCAGACTGGAGCAGGGACAGGACCTGGGGGCCAGACTGGAGCAGGGACAGGACCTGGTGGTCATACTGGAGCAGGGACAGGACCTGGGGGTCAGACTGGAGCAGGGACAGGACCTGGGGGTCAGACTGGAGCAGGGACAGGACCTGGAGGTCAGACTGGAGCAGGACCTGGAGGTCAGGCTGGAGCAGGTACAGGACCTGGGGGTCATACTGGAGCAGGGACAGGACCTGGGGGTCAGACTGGAGCAGGGACCTGGGGGTCTGGCTGGAGCAGGGACAGGACCTGGAGGTCAGACTGGAGCAGGGACAGGACCTGGGGGTGGTACTGGAGCAGGGACAGGACCTGGGGGTCATACTGGAGCAGGGACAGGACCTGGTGGTCAGGCTGGAGCAGGGACAGGACCTGGAGGTCATACTGGAATAGGGACAGGACCTGGGGGTTGGGCTGGAGCAGGGGGTCATACTGGAGCAGGGACAGGACCTGGGGGTCAGACTGGAGCAGGGACAGGACCTGGGGGTCAGGCTGGAGCAGGGACAGGACCTGGGGGTCAGGCTGGAGCAGGGACAGGACCTGGGGGTCAGGCTGGAGCAGGGACAGGTACAGGACCTGGGGGTCAGACTGGAGCAGGGACAGGACCTGTGGGTCAGACTGGAGCAGGGACAGGACCTGGGGGTCAGACTGGAGCAGGGACAGGACCTGGGGGTCAGACTGGAGCAGGGACAGGGACAGGACCTGGGGGTTGGGCTGGAGCAGGGACAGGTACAGGACCTGGGGGTTGGGCTGGAGCAGGGACAGGTACAGGACCTGTGGGTCAGGCTGGAGCAGGGACAGGACCTGGGGGTCGGGCTGGAGCAGGGACATGACCTAGGGGTCGGGCTGGAGCAGGGACAGGTACAGGACCTGGTGGTCAGACTGGAGCAGGGACAGGACCTTGGGGTCAGACTGGAGCAGGGACAGGTACAGGACCTGGGGATCAGGGCTGGAGCAGGGACAGGACCTGGGGGTCAGGCTGGAGCAGGGACAGGACCTGGGGGTCAGGCTGGAGCAGGGACAGGACCTGGGGGTCAGACTGGAGCAGGGACAGGACCTGGGGGTTGGGCTGGAGCAGGGACAGGACCTGGGGGTCAGGCTGGAGCAGGGACAGGACCTGGAGTTCAGACTGGAGCAGGGACAGGACCTGGAGGTCAGACTGGAGCAGGGACAGGACCTGGTGGTCATACTGGAGCAGGGACAGGACCTGGGGGTCAGACTGGAGCAGGGACAGGACCTGGAGGTCAGACTGGAGCAGGGACAGGACCTGGGGGCCAGACTGGAGCAGGGACAGGACCTGGTGGTCATACTGGAGCAGGGACAGGACCTGGGGGTCAGACTGGAGCAGGGACAGGACCTGGGGGTCAGACTGGAGCAGGGACAGGACCTGGAGGTCAGACTGGAGCAGGACCTGGAGGTCAGGCTGGAGCAGGTACAGGACCTGGGGGTCAGGCTGTTCCACCTCTAAACTGAACCCTGTTGTGTTTCCCAGACAGGCGTTGAGGCGGGATGCCAGCCATGCTGTTCCACCTCTAAACTGAACCCTGTTGTGTTTTCCAGACTGGCGTTGAGGCGGGATGCCAGCCATGCTGTTCGACCTCTAAACTGAACCCTGTTGTGTTTCCCAGACTGGTGTTGAGGCGGGATGCCAGCCATGCTGTTCCACCTCTAAACTGAACCCTGTTGTGTTTCCCAGACTGGCGTTGAGGCGGGATGCCAGCCATGCCAGGCAGGGGTGTGCGGCCAGGGTGAGTGCCACCCAACCGGTCAGAGAGATTTCTCCTGTACCTGCCGCCCTGGGTGGACCGGAGACCATTGTCAGGACCAGGTCAACAACCCCTGTGATGGGAACAAGTCAGTGGACTGGGGATGGGGTGAGGGGAGGGGGAGGGGGAGGGGGAGGGGGTGAGGGGTGAGGGGGTGAGGGGTGAGGGTGAGGATGGAAAGGGATGGGGTGAGGGGAGGGGTGAGGGGTGCTGTTTGGTTGTATTGATTGGGATTTCGATCCATTTAAATTGTATTTCCCCTCTGCCTCCCCCTTCTCTCTCTCTGTCCTTCCTCTCCCTCCCCCTTCTCTCTCTCTCTCTCCCTCCCCCTTCTCTCTCTCCCTCTCCCTTCTCTCTCTCCCTCTCCCATCCCTCCCCCATCTCTCTCTCCCGTTCCTCTCCCCTCTCCCTCCCCCTTCTCTCTCTCCCTCCCTCATCTCTCTCCCCCTCCCCCTTCTCTCTCTCCCTCCCCCTTCTCTCTCTCTCCCTCCCCATCTCTCCTTCTCTCTCCCTCCCCCATCTCCCTCTCTCTCCGTCCTCTCCCTCCCCCATCTCTCTCTCTCTCCGTCCTCTCCCTCCCCCATCTCTCTCTCTCTCTGTCCTCTCCCTCCCCCCATCTCTCTCCATCCTCTCACTCCCCCTTCTCTCTCTCCCTCCCCCTTCTCTCTCTCCCTCCCCCATCTCTCTCTCTCTCCGTCCTCTCCCTCCCCCTTCTCTCTCTCCCTCCACCCCATCTCTCTCTCCGTCCTCTCCCTCCTTCCTGCAGGTGTATCCATGGTTCATGTCTTCCTATCAATTCCTACTCCTACTCCTGTCGCTGCCAGCTAGGATTCCTCGGGGTGCTGTGTGACGAGGCAGACCAGGAAGTGCTGGACCCCTGTCAGCTGACCAGATGTAAACATGGGAAATGTAGGCTGTCTGGCCTGGGCAAGGCCTACTGTCAATGTAACCCAGGATACACGGGGGACGCCTGCGACAGAGGTGAGGGAGGGAGGGGGGAGGGAGGGAGGGAGGGAGGGAGGGAGGGAGGGAGGGAGGGAGGGAGGGAGGGAGGGAGGGGGGAGGGAGGGAGGGAGGGACATCGGTCTCATCTGGCCACTGTCTGTCTGTTCTAACTCTCTGCTGTCTGTCTGTTCATCTGTCTGTCTGCTCTAACTCTCTGCTGTCTGTCTGTTCATCTGTCTGTCTGCTCTAACTCTCTGCTGTCTGTCTGTTTATCTGTCTGTCTGTCTGCTCTAACTCTCTGCTGTCTGACTGTTTATCTGTCTGTCTGCTCTAACTCTCTGCTGTCTGTCTGTTTATCTGTCTGTCTGCTCTAACTCTCTGCTGTCTGACTGTTAGTGTTTTAACTGTCTGTCTGCTCTAACTTTATGCTGTCTGTCTGTCTGTGTGTCTGTCTGCTCCAGCCTCCTCTGATCTACCGCCCCTCGGCAGAGGGGTCACCCAGGTGAGATTCTCAGGGTCAGAGGTCAGAGGTCAGCCCTCTCTGCCCCGCCACCCCCTCTCCTTAACCCATCCTCCTCCACAGCCAATCACATTGGAGACCTTCCGTTCCACATGAGCTTGTTTCAACCTCAGCCACCCGAATCCTCTGCTCTCTCCTTTAACACTCTTCCTTCCTTGTTCCTTCGTTATCTCCCTCCTTCCTTTGTTCCTTCCCTCCTTCCCTCCTTCCTTCATCAATCCACACCTCTCATCCCTCTCTCTCCCCCTCCCTCCATCCATCCACACCTCTCATCCCTCTCTCTCCCCCTCCCTCCATCAATCCACACCTCTCATCCCTCTCTCTCCCCCTCCCTCCATCCATCCACACCTCTCATCTCTTTCCCTCTCTGTCACCTATTCCTCTAACTACCGCCCTCTCTTTCTAAACCCTTCTTCTCTCTCCGTCTCTCTATATATCTCTCTCTCTCCTCTCTCTCTCTCTCCTGTCTCTCTCCTCTCTCTCTCTCTCCGTCTCTCCTCTCTCTCTCTCTGTCTCTCTATATCTCTCTCTCTCTCTCTCTCTGTATCTCTAAATCTCTCTCTCCTCTCTCTCTCCCTCCGTCTCTCTAAATCTCTCTCTCCTCTCTCTCTCTCTAAATCTCTCTCTCCTCTCTCTCTCTCCGTCTCTCCTCTCTTTCTCTCTCTGTCTCTCTCTCCTCTCTCTCTCTCTCTCTCTCTCTCTCCGTCTCTCCTCTCTCTCTCTAAGCCCTTCTTCTCTCTCTTCCCCTGTAGAGGTGGTCTGTCGAGGGGAACGGTTCCGAGCTGTCTACCAGCTCCAGAGGGGCTATTCGGCGTGTGAAACCCAGGAGAAGGTCTCCCGTCTAGAGTGCCGCGGCTCCTGTCCGGGGGGGGCTGAAGGGGGGGGCGGGAGCGGCTGCTGCTCCCCTTTACGTTCCAAACGCAGGAAATACACCTTCCACTGCACCGACGGCTCCTCCTTCGTACAGGAAGTGGAGAAGGTGGTGAAGTGCGGCTGTACAAAGTGTCCTCCCTCGTAAAACGTCCCCCCTTTACCCTGGGATGAAAGGTTCCGCCTCCTGTCTTTCTCTGGAAGGAAACCTCATCCCTCTCTCCTCCTCAGACCTCATCCCTCTCTCCTCCTCAGACCTCATCCCTCTCTCCTCATCAGACCTCATCCCTCTCCTCCTCCCCCTCCGACTTCATCCCCTTCCCTCTCTCCTCCTCCTCCGACCTTATCCCCCTCTCCTCCTCATCAGACCTCATCCCTCTCTCCTCATCCGACCTCATCCCTCTATCCTCATCAGACCTCATCCCTCTCTCCTCCTCCTCCGACCTCATCCCCCTCTCCTCCCCCAACCTCATCCCCCAACCTCATCCCCCTCTCCCCCTCCGACCTCATCCCCCTCTCCTCCTCCTCTGACCTTATCCCCCTTTCCCCCTCCTCCGAACACATCCCCCTCTCCTCCTCCTCTGACCTTATCCCCCTCCCCTCTCCTCCGACCTCATCCAACTCCCCCTCTCGTCCTCCAACCTCCTCTGACCTCATCCCTCTCTCCCCCTCCTCCGAACACATCCCCCTCTCCTCCTCCTCTGACCTTATCCCCCTCCCCCTCTCCTCCGACCTCATCCAACTCCCCCTCTCGTCCTCCAACCTCCTCTGACCTCATCCCCCTCTCCTCCTCCAACCTCATCCCTCTCTCCCCCTCCTCCGAACACATCCCTCTCTCCTCCTCCTCTGACCTTATCCCCCTCATCCCCCTCTCCTCCGATTTCATCCCTCTTCTTTTTGTAAACCCCCCCAAAAGTCAAGACGAAACAAAGAAAAACTACAACAACAAAAATATAGCCAGCGCTGGACTGTTCACTGCCTCAGAGGAGATGTTGAATTATATTGTAAAATACAAAAAAAAGGACTTATTTTTATTATCAAGTGGAGAAAAAAGACTTAAAAACTCAACAAGCGGTGTTCCCACTGACGGACGACCACTTCCTGTTGTGTACTTCCTGTTTCCCGTGTTTCGTATGAGTCCCTCTATTAACCGTAGTACCACACACTCACCACCGGGTGGAGGTGTTCTGGTCTCAGGTCAGGGGGGAGACGGAGGGAACCCTTTCACGTAGATGGTGTAGTTTTGTTAAGGTAGTAATTAGGTTAAACCCCTTAGCCCCATGCCT
Source organism: Oncorhynchus masou masou (assembly GCF_036934945.1). Taxonomy (NCBI): domain Eukaryota; kingdom Metazoa; phylum Chordata; class Actinopteri; order Salmoniformes; family Salmonidae; genus Oncorhynchus; species Oncorhynchus masou. The sequence goes on from NC_088231.1 coordinate 28,521,749, forward strand.
CCTCTCCTCTCCTGTGACAACCTGTCTGACCCATGTACCTGCCTGACTCTTTTAATATATATTAATTTATATTTGTCTCTCTTATTTTTGTATTAAAGGCAGTGAAAGATTGACTAGATTGACTAACAACATATCGTGTCCGATGGGGGGGGTTGGAGAGGAGTCTTGTTGTTTTCACCACTGAGTAAAACTATCGTGTTTTAATTATTTTTTTGGCCAGAAGACTTAGTTACATTTTAATCTTTACAAAAATGTGACGTTGTGATTGAGGACATTGTTGTGTTTTTCTGTGACCATGTTCTCTCAGACTTTTTGTATTGTGCCATGATGAGGAGTAATAAGAAGTGTATAGTTCATTTATCTGACGTTCATTACATCACCTGATCCTAGACATGTTGATAGTGTAGATTACAACACCACCTGATCCTAGACATGTTGATAGTGTAGATTACAACACCACCTGATCCTAGACATGTTGATAGTGTAGATTACACCACCTGATCCTAGACATGTTGATAGTGTAGATTACAACACCACCTGATCCTAGACATGTTGATAGTGTAGATTACATCACCACCTGATCCTAGACATGTTGATGGTGTAGATTACACCACCACCTGATCCTAGACATGTTGATAGTGTAGATTACAACACCACCTGATCCTAGACATGTTGATAGTGTAGATTACATCACCACCTGATCCTAGACATGTTGATAGTGTAGTTTACAACATCACCTGATCCTAGACATGTTGATGGTGTGGATTACACCACCTGATCCTAGACATGTTGATAGTGTAGATTACAACACCACCTGATCCTAGACATGTTGATGGTGTAGATTACACCACCTGATCCTAGACATGTTGATAGTGTAGATTACACCACCACCTGATCCTAGACATGTTGATAGTGTAGATTACAACACCACCTGATCCTAGACATGTTGATGGTGTAGATTACAACACCTGATCCTAGACATGTTGATGGTGTAGATTACACCACCTGATCCTAGACATGTTGATAGTGTAGATTACACCATCACCTGATCCTAGACATGTTGATAGTGTAGATTACATCACCTGATCCTAGACATGTTGATAGTGTAGATTACACCACCTGATCCTAGACATGTTGATGGTGTAGATTACATCACCTGATCCTAGACATGTTGATAGTGTAGATTACAACACCACCTGATCCTAGACATGTTGATGGTGTAGATTACAACACCACCTGATCCTAGACATGTTGATGGTGTAGTTTACACCACCTGATCCTAGACATGTTGATGGTGTAGATTACATCACCTGATCCTAGACATGTTGATAGTGTAGATTACAACACCACCTGATCCTAGACATGTTGATGGTGTAGATTACAACACCACCTGATCCTAGACATGTTGATGGTGTAGTTTACACCACCTGATCCTAGACATGTTGATAGTGTAGATTACACCACCACCTGATCCTAGACATGTTGATGGTGTAGTTTACACCACCTGATCCTAGACATGTTGATAGTGTAGATTACAACACCTGATCCTAGACATGTTGATGGTGTAGATTACAACACCACCTGATCCTAGACATGTTGATGGTGTAGATTACAACACCACCTGATCCTAGACATGTTGATGGTTTAGATTACACCACCTGATCCTAGACATGTTGATAGTGTGGATTACATCACCTGATCCTAGACATGTTGATAGTGTGGATTACACCACCTGATCCTAGACATGTTGATGGTGTAGATTACATCACCTGATCCTAGACATGTTGATGGTGTAGATTACATCACCACCTGATCCTAGACATGTTGATGGTGTAGATTACACCACCTGATCCTAGACATGTTGATAGTGTGGATTACAACACCTGATCCTAGACATGTTGATGGTGTAGATTACAACACCACCTGATCCTAGACATGTTGATAGTGTGGATTACAACACCTGATCCTAGACATGTTGATAGTGTAGATTACAACACCTGATCCTAGACATGTTGATGGTGTAGATTACACCACCTGATCCTAGACATGTTGATAGTGTGGATTACAACACCTGATCCTAGACATGTTGATGGTGTAGATTACAACACCACCTGATCCTAGACATGTTGATAGTGTGGATTACAACACCTGATCCTAGACATGTTGATAGTGTAGATTACAACACCTGATCCTAGACATGTTGATAGTGTAGATTACAACACCACCTGATCCTAGACATGTTGATGGTGTAGATTACACCACCTGATCCTAGACATGTTGATGGTGTAGATTACATCACCACCTGATCCTGGACATGTTGATAGTGTAGATTACAACACCACCTGATCCTAGACATGTTGATGGTGTAGATTACACCACCTGATCCTAGACATGTTGATAGTGTAGATTACACCACCACCTGATCCTAGACATGTTGATAGTGTAGATTACAACACCACCTGATCCTAGACATGTTGATAGTGTAGATTACAACACCACCTGATCCTAGACATGTTGATGGTGTAGATTACAACACCACCTGATCCTAGACATGTTGATGGTGTAGATTACAACACCACCTGATCCTAGACATGTTGATGGTGTAGATTACACCACCACCTGATCCTAGACATGTTGATAGTGTAGATTACACCACCTGATCCTAGACATGTTGATGGTGTAGATTACAACACCACCTGATCCTAGACATGTTGATGGTGTAGATTACACCACCACCTGATCCTAGACATGTTGATGGTGTAGATTACACCACCTGATCCTAGACATGTTGATGGTGTAGATTACATCACCACCTGATCCTAGACATGTTGATAGTGTAGATTACACCACCTGATCCTAGACATGTTGATGGTGTAGATTACACCACCACCTGATCCTAGACATGTTGATAGTGTAGATTACAACACCACCTGATCCTAGACATGTTGATAGTGTAGATTACAACACCACCTGATCCTAGACATGTTGATGGTGTAGATTACAACACCACCTGATCCTAGACATGTTGATAGTGTAGATTACACCACCTGATCCTAGACATGTTGATAGTGTAGATTACACCACCACCTGATCCTAGACATGTTGATGGTGTAGATTACAACACCACCTGATCCTAGACATGTTGATGGTGTAGATTACAACACCACCTGATCCTAGACATGTTGATGGTGTAGATTACAACACCACCTGATCCTAGACATGTTGATAGTGTAGATTACACCACCACCTGATCCTAGACATGTTGATGGTGTAGATTACAACACCACCTGATCCTAGACATGTTGATGGTGTAGATTACACCACCACCTGATCCTAGACATGTTGATGGTGTAGATTACACCACCTGATCCTAGACATGTTGATGGTGTAGATTACATCACCACCTGATCCTAGACATGTTGATAGTGTAGATTACACCACCTGATCCTAGACATGTTGATGGTGTAGATTACACCACCACCTGATCCTAGACATGTTGATAGTGTAGATTACAACACCACCTGATCCTAGACATGTTGATAGTGTAGATTACAACACCACCTGATCCTAGACATGTTGATAGTGTAGATTACACCACCACCTGATCCTAGACATGTTGATGGTGTAGATTACAACACCTGATCCTAGACATGTTGATGGTGTAGATTACACCACCACCTGATCCTAGACATGTTGATAGTGTAGATTACACCACCACCTGATCCTAGACATGTTGATGGTGTAGATTACAACACCTGATCCTAGACATGTTGATGGTGTAGATTACACCACCACCTGATCCTAGACATGTTGATGGTGTAGATTACACCACCACCTGATCCTAGACATGTTGATAGTGTAGATTACATCACCTGATCCTAGACATGTTGATAGTGTAGATTACACCACCTGATCCTAGAACCATATTTCTGCTTATAAATAATACTGTGACCTTTTTTCTAAGTGAAACTACTTCCTGATGTTACTATGACGATGTTTAACGTGTTGCTGCTAAGGTTTTGTACCGTAGACTTGGATCCTGATGGATCGCAGTTCTTCCTGTCCCTCAGTAGGGACTTCCTCCTTGTGTAACAGATAAATATGTCCCCCCCTCCCTCTTCCTCTGTGCGTTGTGCTTTATCCCCCCCAGACTAATGTCAGTTCCTGACTGGTGTTTGTTCATTAAAACAACAATATTTACCTCCAGACTCAGCATGTTACTTTCTTTACAAAATGTTTACCCCTGGACTACACTAGACTGTTGGGACGCACCCCTAGACTACACTAGAGACTATTGAGACTCACCCCTGGACTACACTAGAGACTATTGGGACTCACCCTTAGACTACACTAGAGACTATTGGGACGCAGCCCTCGACTACACTAGAGACTATTGGTACTCACCCTTAGACAACACTAGAGACTATTGGGACTCACCCTTAGACTACACTAGAGACTATTGGGACGCAGCCCTCGACTACACTAGAGACTATTGGTACTCACCCTTAGACAACACTAGAGACTATTGGGACTCACCCTTAGACTACACTAGACTATTGGGACGCAGCCCTCGACTACACTAGACTATTGGGACGCAGCCCTCGACTACACTAGAGACTATTGGGACGCAACCCTCGACTACACTAAAGACTATTGGGACTCACCCTTAGACTACACTAGACTATTGGGACGCAGCCCTAGACTATACTAGAGACTATTGGGACTCACCCTTAGACTACACTAGACTATTGGGACGCAGCCCTAGACTATACTAGAGACTATTGGGACTCACCCTTAGACAACACTAGAGACTATTGGGATGCAGCCCGAGACTATTGGGACTCACCCTTAGACTACACTAGACTATTGGGATGCAGCCCTAGACTACACTAGACTATAGAGACACACCCCTAGACTTCACTAGACTATTGGGACTGACCCCTAGACTTCACTAGACTATTGGGACTCGCCCCTAGACTACACTATGGAGACTACTGAGACTCACCCCTAGACTACACTATAGAGACTCACCCCTAGACTACACTAGAGACTAATGAGACTCACCCCTAGACTACACTATAGAGACTCACCCCTAGACTACACTATAGAGACTCACCCCTAGACTACACTATAGAGACTCACCCCTAGACTACACTATAGAGACTCACCCCTAGACTAAACCAGACTAATGAGACTCACCCTGAGACCACACTATTGAGACTCATCCCTAGACTAAACCAGACTAATGAGACTCACCCCGAGACTACACTAGACTATTGGGACTCACCCCTAGACTACACTAGAGACTAATGAGACTCACCCCTAGACTACACTAGGGACTATTGAGACTCACCCCTAGACTACACTAGGGACTAATGAGACTCACCCCTAGACTACACTAGAGACTAATGAGACTCACCCCTAGACTAAAATAGGGACTCGCCCCTTGACTACGCAGACAAAGAAAAACACGTTTTAAATCAACATGTAACCAGATCAATAAGTTAATGGATGGATGTTTGGTAAAAAAAAAAATAGACCTATTTTTCCACAGGTAAAAGTCCGGTGATCCGGAAAGTCTCCTCCTTGATCCGGAAACCCATACATTGTTAGAGGATTGTGTCAATTCATTAGTAGGCAAGCATCCTCGATAGCCTCCTTTTGGCGAGGAATCACACATGTATCCTTCCACAGAAGACAGTCCTCCCCTCCTCGATAGCCTCCTTTTGGGTAGGAATCACACGTGTATCCTTCCACAGAAGACAGTCCTCCCCTCTTTAATAGCCTCCATTTGGCGAGGAATCACACATGTATCCTTCCACAGAAGACAGTCCTCCCTTCTTCGATAGCCCCCATTTGGCGAGGAATCACACGTGTATCCTTCCACAGAAGACAGTCCTCCCCTCTTCGATAGCCCCCATTTGGCGAGGAATCACACGTGTATCCTTCCACAGAAGACAGTCCTCCCCTCTTCGATAGCCCCCATTTGGCGAGGAATCACACGTGTATCCTTCCACAGAAGACTTTTGATATCTGTCACATCCCCTTTGAATCAGCTGTTGTATTGTGGGAGGGGAAAAAAAGCACAAGGACACATTTAAAAACAATATGCTACTTCTCCTTTATCTAGAAAAATGTCTTGTTCAACTAACTTCATTTGTTTTGACCACCCCCAAAAGAAAGAGCTTCTCATTTCATACAAGCACATTTTCGGCGGCCTCTCCTTGATTACCTTTCACCTTATTCCAAAAGGAGGTCAGAGAGGACGCAGGAGTCGAACACAAACCAATAGAGAAAAAAGCTTTGGTCAAATATCTCCGCCCAAAAAACGGTTGTCATCCTCCATTTTAAGAAACACGCCGACTGTAGATAAAGGTCGAGGGGCCGTGTTGGAGAGCGTCAAGCCGACTGACTGTTCTACGAATCATCATAAATAACCACTCTTTATTATTTCTAGATCAGTAAGTCAGTGACAATTTACCCATGGTGCACTGCGGTTTCGATCCTCTCGGTGCATCTGCAACAGCCGAAAGTAGGACACTATAACGTGGTTTTCTAAGAGCAAGAATCAGATCAACATGGCAGTCGTCAATAAACATGTATCTAAACTCCCATATATCAAAATCAGGATGCTAATATAATATGAGTACACATTGTACAATCACTTAGCGAGAGAGAGCATCAAATATTACATTTGTTTGTATATATCAACTTTGTACACATAAATGCCGGCAAATTGGTTCCCGTTTTAAGTCAAATCAAATGATGTGCCTTCTTCACCACGCCGTCTGTGTGGGTGGACCATTTCAGTTTGTCTATGATGTGTATGCCGAGGAACTGAAAACATTCCACCCTCTCTACTACTGTCCCGTCGATGTGGATGGGGGGGGCCCTGTCCACAACCACACTCCGAGGGCCCTCACCTCCTCCCTGTAGGCCGTCTCGTCGTTGTTGGTAATCAAGCCTACCACTGTAATGTCGTCTGCAAACTTGATGATTGAGTCAGAGGCGTGCATTGGCCACGCAGTCATGGAACAGGGAGTACAGGAGAGGGCTGAGAACGCACCCTTGTGGGGCCCCAGTGTTGAGGATCAGCGGAGCGGAGATGCCCCACCTGGGGGCGGCCCGTCAGATAGTCCAGAACCCAGTTGCACAGGGCGGGGTCGAGACCCATGGTCTCGAGATTAATGATGAGCTTGGAGGGTACTATGGTGTTGAATGCTGAGCTCTTACATAGGTATTCCTCTTGTCCAGATGGGATAGGGCAGTGTGACGGTGTTGCGTCATCAGTGGACCTATTGGGGCGGTAAGCAAATGGAAGTGAGTCAAGGGTGTCAGGTAAGGTGAAGGTTATATGATCCTTGACGAGTCTCGCAAAGCACTTCATGATGACAGAAGTGAGTGCTACGGGGCGGTAGTCATTTAGCTCAGTTACCTTTGCTTTCTTGGGTACAGGAACAATGGTGGACATCTTGAAGCATGTGGGGACTGCAGACTGGGATAGGGATTGATTGAATATGTCCGTAAACATACCAGCCAGCTGGTCTGAGGACGCGGCTGGGGATGCCGTCTGGACCGGCAGCCTTGCGAGGGTTAACACGTTTAAATGTTTTACTCACGTTGGCCCCGGAGAAGGAGTCTGCAGGTTTTTGTAGCGGGCTGTGTCAGTGGCACTATTGTCCTCAAAGCGAGCAAAGAGGTTGTTTAATTCGTCTGGGAGCAAGATGTCCGCGACGGGGCTGGTTTTCTTCTTGTAGTCCGTGATTGACTGTAGACCCTGCCACATACCTCTTGTGTCTGAGCCGTTGAATTGCGACTCTACTTTGTCTCTATACTGACGCTTAGCTTGTTTGATTGCCTTGCGGAAGGAATAGCTGCACTGCTTCTATTCGGCCATGTTTCCAGTCGCCTTGCCATGATAAAAAGCAATGGTTGGCGCTTTCAGTTTTGCGCAAATGATGCCATCAATCCGCGGTTTCTTGTTAGGAAAGGTTTTAATAGTCACAGTGGGTACGACATCTCCTATACACTTCCTGGTGAAGTCAGTGTTATTGTCTGAGGCTATCCGGAACATATCCCAATCCACGTGATCGAAGCAATCTAGAAGTGTGGAATCCGATTGGTCGGACCAGCGTTGAACAGACCTGAGCACGAGCGTTTCCTGTTTAAGCTTCTGTCTATAGGCTGGGAGCAACAAAATGGGAGCCGTGGTCAGATTTGCTGAAGGCAGGGCGGGCTTTGTATTCGTCGCAGAAGTTAAGAGTAGCAATGATCCAGAATGTTACCAGCTTGTGTCGCGCATTCAATATGCTGATAGAATTTAGGCAGTCTTGTTATCAGATTAGCTTTGTTAAAATCCCCAACTACAATAAATGTAGCCTCCAGATGTGTGGTTTCCAGTTTACAGAGAGTCCAGGGAAGTTATTTCAGGGCCGAGGAGGTATCTGCTTGGGGGGGGAAATACACGGCTGTGATCGAAGAGAATTCTCTTGGAAGATAATGAGGTCGGCATTTGATTGTAAGGAATTCTAGGTCAGGTGAACAAAAGGACTTGAGTTCCTGTATGTTGTTGTGATTACACCATGAGTCATTAATCATAAGGCATACACCCCCCCGCCCTTCTTCTTACCAGAGATGTTTGTTTCTGTCTGCGCGATGCGTGACGAAACCGGGTGGCTGTACCGACTCTGACAAGTCAACTCGTGCCCTGATTGCTCCACCTTGTTGTCTTGGGACATAACAAGGCTGCATGGGATCTCTCTTCATTCGACGCCGTGCAGCCAATGGCAATGTTGGACCAACAGGAGGGTCTCTCTCCAGGAACAAGGTTGGACCAACAGGAGGGTCTCTCTCCAGGAACAGGGTTGGACCAATAGGAGGGTAGATCTCCAGGAACAGGGTTTGGCCAACCGGATGGTCTCTATCCAGGAACAAGGTTAGGCCAACAGGAAGGAAGCTCTCCAGAAAAGGGGATGACCTCCTCACCCAATGGGTTTTGAAGAAGCGAGGAGCCAAGGAAATGCAATTGAGATTCTTTCCATTTATGATATCGACAACCAAATCCTCAGATTCATGACAAGACAAAAGGACTAATGAGATGCACCCCTAGGAGACCAAGCTAGTCTAATGAGATGCACCCCTAGGAGACCAAGCTAGTCTATTGAGATGCACCCCTAGGAGACCAAGCTAGTCTATTGAGGTGCACCCCTAGGAGACCAAGCTAGTCTATTGAGGTGCACCCCTGGGAGACCAAGCTAGTCTATTGAGATGCACCCCTAGGAGACCGAGCTAGTCTATTGAGATGCACCCCTAGGAGACAGAACTAGACTATTGAGATGCACCCCTAGGAGACCAAGCTAGTCTATTGAGGTGCACCCCTAGGAGACCAAGCTAGTCTATTGAGGTGCACCCCTAGGAGACCAAGCTAGTCTATTGAGGTGCACCCCTGGGAGACCAAGCTAGTCTATTGAGATGCACCCCTAGGAGACCGAGCTAGTCTATTGAGATGCACCCCTAGGAGACAGAACTAGACTATTGAGGTGCACCCCTGGGAGACCAAGCTAGTCTATTGAGATGCACCCCTAGGAGACCAAGCTAGTCTATTGAGATGCACCCCTAGGAGACCAAGCTAGTCTATTGAGATGCACCCTTAATAACAGACAGCAGGACGCGGTAACAGACAGACAGCAGGACGCGGTAACAGACAGACAGCAAGACGTGGTAACAGACAGACAGCAGGACGCGGTAACAGACAGACAGCAGGACGCGGTAACAGACAGACAGCAAGACGTGGTAACAGACAGACAGCAGGACGCGGTAACAGACAGACAGCAGGACGCGGTAACAGAGACAGCAGGACGCGGTAACAGACAGACAGCAGGACGCGGTAACAGACAGACAGCAGGACGCGGTAACAGACAGACAGCAGGACGCGGTAACAGACAGACAGCAGGACGCGGTAACAGACAGACAGCAGGGACGCGGTAACAGACAGACAGCAGGACGCGGTAACAGACAGACAGCAGGACGCGGTAACAGACAGACAGCAGGACGCGGTAACAGACAGACAGCAGGACGCGGTAACAGACAGACAGCAGGACGCGGTAAGAGACAGACAGCAGGGACGCGGTAACAGACAGACAGCAGGACGCGGTAACAGACAGACAGCAGGACGCGGTAACAGACAGACAGCAGGACGCGGTAACAGACAGACAGCAGGACGCGGTAACAGAGACAGCAGGACGCGGTAACAGACAGACAGCAGGACGCGGTAACAGACAGACAGCAGGACGCGGTAACAGACAGACAGCAGGACGCGGTAACAGACAGACAGCAGGACGCGGTAACAGAGACAGCAGGACGCGGTAACAGACAGACAGCAGGACGCGGTAACAGACAGACAGCAGGACGCGGTAACAGACAGACAGCAGGACGCGGTAACAGACAGACAGCAGGACGCGGTAACAGACAGACAGCAGGACGCGGTAACAGACAGACAGCAGGACGCGGTAACAGACAGACAGCAGGGCGGTAACAGACAGACAGCAGGACGCGGTAACAGACAGACAGCAGGACGCGGTAACAGACAGACAGCAGGACGCGGTAACAGACAGACAGCAGGACGCGGTAACAGACAGACAGCAGGACGCGGTAACAGACAGACAGCAGGACGCGGTAACAGAGACAGCAGGACGCGGTAACAGACAGACAGCAGGACGCGGTAACAGACAGCAGGACGCGGTAACAGACAGACAGCAGGACGCGGTAACAGACAGACAGCAGGACGCGGTAACAGACAGACAGCAGGGACGCGGTAACAGAGACAGCAGGACGCGGTAACAGACAGACAGCAGGATGCGGTAACAGACAGACAGCAGGACGCGGTAACAGACAGACAGCAGGACGCGGTAACAGACAGACAGCAGGACGCGGTAACAGACAGACAGCAGGACGCGGTAACAGAGACAGCAGGACGCGGTAACAGACAGACAGCAGGATGCGGTAACAGACAGACAGCAGGACGCGGTAACAGACAGACAGCAGGACGCGGTAACAGACAGACAGACAGCAGGACGCGGTAACAGACAGACAGACAGCAGGACGCGGTAACAGACAGACAGCAGGACGCGGTAACAGACAGACAGCAGGGCGCGGTAACAGACAGACAGACAGCAGGACGCGGTAACAGACAGACAGACAGACAGCAGGACGCGGTAACAGACAGACAGACAGCAGGACGCGGTAACAGACAGACAGACAGCAGGACGCGGTAACAGACAGACAGCAGGACGCGGTAACAGACAGACAGCAGGGCGCGGTAACAGACAGACAGCAGGGCGCGGTAACAGACAGACAGCAGGACGCGGTAACAGACAGACAGACAGCAGGACGCGGTAACAGACAGACAGACAGCAGGACGCGGTAACAGACAGACAGCAGGACGCGGTAACAGACAGACAGCAGGGCGCGGTAACAGACAGACAGACAGCAGGGCGCGGTAACAGACAGACAGCAGGACGTGGTAAAAAGACAATCTCTTAGAAATATAATCCTTTATTCAACATATGCACACAGAGAGGCCGCTGGTACTCAAACGACAGCAGCACAGTACTCATAAAAACACCCAGTGGTCAGAGCTGACAACGATCCAGCCCTCTTCTTCTCTCTCTTCTTCCTCTCCCGTGGTCTTCTTCAGGCTGAGGCGAGTTGGTCCAGGTTGTCGTGGGAACGGCTGGAGAGGTGAGCCTCCAGGATCTCTCCAAACAGGCCCCTCTTCAGCAGGCTGTAGGCCATGGGCAGCAGCTGTCTGATCACCTTATAGAAGTACTGGGGGACACAGGAAACTGAGTCAGACAGACACACAATGGAAGACAGGAAACAGAGTCAGACAGACACACAATGGAAGACAGGAAACTGAGTCAGACAGACACACAATGGAAGAAAGGAAACTGAGTCAGACACAATGGAAGACAGGAAACTGAGTCAGACAGACACACAATGGAAGACAGGAAACTGAGTCAGACAGACACACAATGGAAGACAGGAAACAGAGTCAGACAGACACACAATGGAAGACAGGAAACTGAGAGTCAGACAGACACACAATGGAAGACAGGAAACTGAGAGTCAGACAGACACACAATGGAAGACAGGAAACTGAGTCAGACAGACACACAATGGAAGACAGGAAACTGAGTCAGACAGACACACAATGGAAGACAGGAAACTGAGTCAGACAGACACACAATGGAAGACAGGAAACTGAGTCAGACAGACACACAATGGAAGACAGGAAACTGAGGGTCAGACAGACACAATGAAAGACAGGAAACTGAGGGTCAGACAGACACAATGAAAGACAGGAAACTGAGTCAGACACAATGGAAGACAGGAAACTGAGTCAGACAGACACACAATGGAAGACAGGAAACTGAGGGTCAGACAGACACACAATGGAAGACAGGAAACTGAGGGTCAGACAGACACACAATGGAAGACAGGAAACTGAGTCAGACAGACACACAATGGAAGACAGGAAACTGAGGGTCAGACAGACACAATGAAAGACAGGAAACTGAGTCAGACACAATGGAAGACAGGAAACTGAGTCAGACAGACACACAATGGAAGACAGGAAACTGAGGGTCAGACAGACACACAATGGAAGACAGGAAACTGAGGGTCAGACAGACACACAATGGAAGACAGGAAACTGAGTCAGACAGACACACAATGGAAGACAGGAAACTGAGGGTCAGACAGACACAATGAAAGACAGGAAACTGAGTCAGACACAATGGAAGACAGGAAACTGAGGGTCAGACAGACACACAATGGAAGACAGGAAACTGAGGGTCAGACAGACACACAATGGAAGACAGGAAACTGAGGGTCAGACAGACACACAATGGAAGACAGGAAACTGAGTCAGACAGACACACAATGGAAGACAGGAAACTGAGGGTCAGACAGACACAATGGAAGACAGGAAACAGAGTCAGACAGACACACAATGGAAGACAGGAAACTGAGGGTCAGACAGACACACAATGGAAGACAGGAAACTGAGGGTCAGACAGACACACAATGGAAGACAGGAAACTGAGTCAGACAGACACACAATGGAAGACAGGAAACTGAGTCAGACAGACACACAATGGAAGACAGGAAACTGAGAGTCAGACAGACACACAATGGAAGACAGGAAACTGAGGGTCAGACAGACACAAAATGGAAGACAGGAAACTGAGGGTCAGACAGACACACAATGGAAGACAGGAAACTGAGGGTCAGATAGACACACAATGGAAGACAGGAAACTGAGTCAGACAAACACAATGGAAGACAGGAAACTGAGTCAGACAGACACACAATGGAAGACAGGAAACTGAGGGTCAGACAGACACACAATGGAAGACAGGAAACTGAGGGTCAGACAGACACACAATGGAAGACAGGAAACAGAGTCAGACAGACACACAATGGAAGACAGGAAACTGAGAGTCAGACAGACACAATGGAAGACAGGAAACTGAGAGTCAGACAGACACACAATGGAAGACAGGAAACTGAGAGTCAGACAGACACAATGGAAGACAGGAAACTGAGGGTCAGACAGACACACAATGGAAGACAGGAAACTGAGTCAGACAGACAGACAATGGAAGACAGGAAACAGAGGGTCAGACAGACACACAATGGAAGACAGGAAACTGAGAGTCAGACAGACACACAATGGAAGACAGGAAACTGAGGGTCAGACAGACACACAATGGAAGACAGGAAACTGAGGGTCAGACAGACACACAATGGAAGACAGGAAACTGAGTCAGACAGACACACAATGGAAGACAGGAAACTGAGGGTCAGACAGACACACAATGGAAGACAGGAAACTGAGTCAGACAGACAGACAATGGAAGACAGGAAACAGAGGGTCAGACAGACACAATGGAAGACAGGAAACTGAGTCAGATAGACACACAATGGAAGACAGGAAACTGAGGGTCAGACAGACACACAATGGAAGACAGGAAACTGAGTCAGACAGACACACAATGGAAGACAGGAAACTGAGTCAGACAGACAGACAATGGAAGACAGGAAACTGAGGGTCAGACAGACACACAATGGAAGACAGGAAACTGAGGGTCAGACAGACACACAATGGAAGACAGGAAACTGAGGGTCAGACAGACACACAATGGAAGACAGGAAACTGAGTCAGACAGACACACAATGGAAGACAGGAAACTGAGTCAGATAGACACACAATGGAAGACAGGAAACTGAGGGTCAGACAGACACACAATGGAAGACAGGAAACTGAGTCAGACAGACACACAATGGAAGACAGGAAACTGAGTCAGACAGACACACAATGGAAGACAGGAAACTGAGGGTCAGACAGACACACAATGGAAGACAGGAAACAGAGTCAGACAGACACACAATGGAAGATGTCTGTTAATGTCTGTTGGTAGTTCTACACTGAGATCTACACCATAGTGTTAATGTCTGTTGGTAGTTCTACACTGAGATCTACACCATAGTGTTAATGTCTGTTGGTAGTTCTACACTGAGATCTACACCATAGTGTTAATGTCTGTTGGTGTGAGAGCGTACCAGCTCCGTGTGTTGAGGTGTGTGTGTGTGTGTGTGTGTGTGTGTGTGTGTGTGTGTGTGTGTGTACCTGTGATCCGTAACAGAAGAGGTCTATGCCCAGCTCCAGCCCCATGCCGTAGTCACACTCGTCGTTAGCGAACTGGACGAAGGTGATCATCTCCTGCAGCGGGCCGAAAGCCTTCATCCTGTCTTCGTCACCCCTGGCCTCCGCTATAGCCTTACAGAGCCTCTTCATACTCGCTACACACACACACACACACACACACACACACACACCAGATGTTGTAAATCGGGGGGAGAGGAGAGGTTGGGGGGACATTACATATTGTGAATAACATCTATTTGGAAAGTGTTTCTGAAACCTGTTCTGGAGTATTCTAGAGTATTCTACAGTGTTCTGGAGTATTCTAGTGGTTCTAGAGTATTCTACAGTGTTCTGGAGTATTCTAGTGGTTCTAGAGTATTCTAGTGGTTCTAGAGTATTCTACAGTGTTCTGGAGTATTCTAGTGGTTCTAGAGTATTCTACAGTGTTCTGGAGTATTCTAGTGGTTCTAGTGTATTCTAAAGTGTTCTGGAGTATTCTAGTGGTTATCGAGTATTCTACAGTGTTCTGGAGTATTCTAGTGGTTCTAGAGTATTCTAGTGGTTCTAGTGTATTCTACAGTGTTCTGGAGTATTCTAGTGGTTCTAGAGTATTCTACAGTGTTCTGGAGTATTCTAGTGGTTCTAGAGTATTCTACAGTGTTCTGGAGTATTCTAGTGGTTCTAGAGTATTCTACAGTGTTCTGGAGTATTCTACAGTGTTCTGGAGTATTCTACAGTGTTCTGGAGTATTCTAGTGGTTCTAGAGTATTCTACAGTGTTCTGCAGTATTCTAGTGGTTCTAGAGTATTCTACAGTGGTATGGATAATTCTAGTGGTTCTAGAGTAATCTACAGTGGTCTGGAGTATTCTAGTGGTTCTAGAGTATTCTACAGTGGTATGGAGTATCTGAGTGGTTCTAGAGTGTTCTACAGTGGTATGGAGTATTTTAGTGGTTCTAGAGTATTCTACAGTGGTATGGAGTGGTCTGGAGTATTCTAGTGGTTCTAGAGTATTCTACAGTGGTATGGAGTATCTGAGTGGTTCTAGAATGTTCTACAGTGGTATGGAATGTTCTGGAGTATCTGAGTGGTTCTACAGTGGTATGGAGTGTTCTGGAGTATTCGAGTGGTTCTACAGTGGATTGGAGTGTTCTGGAGTATTCGAGTGGTTCTACAGTGGTATGGAGTGTTCTGGAGTATTCAAGTGGTTCTACAGTGGTATGGAGTGTTCTGGAGTATTCGAGTGGTTCTACAGTGTTCTGGAGTATTCGAGTGGTTCTACAGTGTTCTGGAGTATTCGAGTGGTTCGACAGTGTTCTGGAGTATTCTAATGATTCTAGAGTATTCTACAGTGTTCTGGAGTATTCTAGTGGTTCTAGAGTAATCTACAGTGGTCTGGAGTATTCTAGTGGTTCTAGAGTATTCTACAGTGGTATGGAGTATCTGAGTGGTTCTAGAGTGTTCTACAGTGGTATGGAGTATTTTAGTAGTTCTAGAGTGTTCTACAGTGGTATGGAGTGTTCTGGAGTATCTGAGTGGTTCTACAGTGTTCTACTTGTAGTGTAGGCCTTTGCATTGGGTTTATATTATAAACCAATTATTTTCTGGCCCACTGAGATACTAAAGGCATTGGCCCGAGACCAAACCTCGTTGCCAATGTTCTAGAGTGTTCTGGAGTCTTACCGTCTGTCTCCGGCAGCTCCCGGTAACCAACATCATTCTGATCAACAGGAACCACCAGGCCGGCTCCATGGAACGTCTTGGTGACAACCTGGACATGGACAGAGGGTGGTTAGACTGTTACCTTCTAGTACCGTCTCAGTACGGGGCGTTACCTTCTAGTACCGTCTCAGTACGGGGTGTTACCTTCTGGTACCGTCTCAGTACGGGGTGTTACCTTCTGGTACCGTCTCAGTACGGGGCGTTACCTTCTGGTACCGTCTCAGTACGGGGCGTTACCTTCTGGTACCGTCTCAGTACGGGGTGTTACCTTCTGGTACCGTCTCAGTACGGGGCGTTACCTTCTGGTACCGTCTCAGTACGGGGCGTTACCTTCTGGTACCGTCTCAGTACGGGGCGTTACCTTCTAGTACCGTCTCAGTACGGGGTGTTAGCGTCTCAGTACGGGGTGTTACCTTCTAGTACCGTCTCAGTACGGGGTGTTACCTTCTGGTACCGTCTCAGTACGGGGTGTTACCTTCTGGTACCGTCTCAGTACGGGGCGTTACCTTCTAGTACCGTCTCAGTACGGGGCGTTACCTTCTAGTACCGTCTCAGTACGGGGTGTTAGCATCTCAGTACGGGGTGTTACCTTCTAGTACCGTCTCAGTACGGGGCGTTACCTTCTAGTACCGTCTCAGTACGGGGTGTTACCTTCGGTTACCGTCTCAGTACGGGGTGTTACCTTCTAGTACCGTCTCAGTACGGGGTGTTACCTTCTGGTACCGTCTCAGTACGGGGTGTTAGCGTCTCAGTATGGGGTGTTACCTTCTGGTACCGTCTCAGTACGGGGTGTTAGCGTCTCAGTAAGGGGTGTTACCTTCTGGTACCGTCTCAGTACGGGGTGTTAGCGTCTCAGTACGGGGCGTTACCTTCTAGTACCGTCTCAGTACGGGGCGTTACCTTCTAGTACCGTCTCAGTACGGGGCGTTACCTTCTAGTACCGTCTCAGTACGGGCGTTACCTTCTAGTACCGTCTCAGTACGGGCGTTACCTTCTAGTACCGTCTCAGTACGGGGCGTCACCTCCTAGTACCGTCTCAGTACGGGGCGTTACCTCCTAGTACCGTCTCAGTACGGGGCGTCACCTCCTAGTACCGTCTCAGTACGGGGTGTTACCTTCTAGTACCGTCTCAGTACGGGGCGTTACCTTCTAGTACCGTCTCAGTACGGGGCGTCACCTCCTAGTACCGTCTCAGTACGGGGCGTCACCTCCTAGTACCGTCTCAGTACGGGGCGTCACCTCCTAGTACCGTCTCAGTACGGGGCGTTACCTTCTAGTACCGTCTCAGTACGGGCGTTACCTTCTAGTACCGTCTCAGTACGGGGCGTTACCTTCTAGTACCGTCTCAGTACGGGTGTCACCTCCTAGTACCGTCTCAGTACGGGGTGTCACCTCCTAGTACCGTCTCAGTACGGGGTGTTACCTTCTAGTACCGTCTCAGTACGGGCGTTACCTTCTGGTACCGTCTCAGTACGGGCGTTACCTTCTGGTACCGTCTCAGTACGGGCGTTACCTTCTGGTACCGTCTCAGTACGGGCGTTACCTTCTGGTACCGTCTCAGTACGGGCGTTACCTTCTGGTACCGTCTCAGTACGGGCGTTACCTTCTGGTACCGTCTCAGTACGGGCGTTACCTTCTGGTACCGTCTCAGTACGGGCGTTACCTTCTGGTACCGTCTCAGTACGGGCGTTACCTTCTGGTACCGTCTCAGTACGGGCGTTACCTTCTAGTACCGTCTCAGTACGGGCGTTACCTTCTAGTACCGTCTCAGTACGGGGTGTTACCTTCTAGTACCGTCTCAGTACGGGGTGTTACCTTCTGGTACCGTCTCAGTACGGGGCGTTACCTTCTGGTACCGTCTCAGTACGGGGTGTTACCTTCTGGTACCGTCTCAGTACGGGGTGTTACCTTCTGGTACCGTCTCAGTACGGGGTGTTACCTTCTGGTACCGTCTCAGTACGGGGTGTTACCTTCTGGTACCGTCTCAGTACGGGGTGTTACCTTCTGGTACCGTCTCAGTACGGGGTGTTACCTTCTAGTACCGTCTCAGTACGGGGTGTTACCTTCTAGTACCGTCTCAGTACGGGGTGTTACCTTCTAGTACCGTCTCAGTACGGGGTGTTACCTTCTAGTACCGTCTCAGTACGGGGCGTTACCTTCTGGTACCGTCTCAGTACGGGGTGTTACCTTCTGGTACCGTCTCAGTACGGGGTGTTACCTTCTGGTACCGTCTCAGTACGGGGTGTTACCTTCTGGTACCGTCTCAGTACGGGGTGTTACCTTCTGGTACCGTCTCAGTACGGGGTGTTACCTTCTAGTACCGTCTCAGTACGGGGTGTTACCTTCTTGTCTCTCTGCTTCATGCCTTTTGTCTTCTGCTCCAGGGAAAAGCCCAGAGACTCCGCCCTCTCTCTTAACTCCTCCTCCAGGTTATCCAGAGCCTTGCCCCCTTCCTTACGCCCGCCCCTCTCCTTCCTCATCCTAACCAGAAACAGACTGAAGGAGAGAGAAGAGGAGGGAGAGTTTGGGCAGAGATTGGAGAGAGACGGGACAGTGAGGGAGGAGAGAGAGGGGGTCAGAGAGACGGGGTGGTGAGGGAGGAGAGAGAGACGGGGCGGTGAGGGAGGAGAGAGAGACGGGGCGGTGAGGGAGGAGAGAGCGAGGGGGTGGGTGAGGGAGGAGAGAGCGAGGGGGTGGGTGAGGGAGGAGAGAGCGAGGGGGTGGGTGAGGGAGGAGAGAGCGAGGGGGTGGGTGAGGGAGGAGGAGAGAGCGAGGGGGTGGGTGAGGGAGGAGAGAGCGAGGGGGTGGGTGAGGGAGGAGAGAGCGAGGGGGTGGGTGAGGGAGGAGAGAGCGAGGGGGTGGGTGAGGAGGAGAGAGCGAGGGGGTGGGTGAGGGAGGAGAGAGCGAGGGGGTGGGTGAGGGAGGGGAGATGGAGGGGGACAGTGAGGGAGGAGAGCGCGAGGGAGGAGAGCGCGAGGGAGGTGACAGGAGGGAGGAGAGAGCGAGGGGGACGGGGAGGGAGGAGAGAGCGAGGGGGTCGGTGAGGGAGGAGAGAGGTGACGTGAGGGAGGAGAGAGGTGACGTGAGGGAGGAGAGAGGTGACGTGAGGGAGGAGAGAGCGAGGGATGGCGAGAAAAAAAGAAAACGTTTTGAAAATGAGTCATCTCTGTCACATCCCATGACCACACCATCTCTGTCACATCCCATGACCACACCATCTCTGTCACATCCCATGACCACACCATCTCTGTCACATCCCATGACCACACCATCTCTGTCACATCCCATGACCACACCATCTCTGTCACATCCCATGACCACAACATCCCATGACCACACCATCTCTGTCACATCCCATGACCACACCATCTCTGTCACATCCCATGACCACACCATCTCTGTCACATCCCATGACCACAACATCCCATGACCACACCATCTCTGTCACATCCCATGACCACACCATCTCTGTCACATCCCATGACCACACCATCTCTGTCACATCCCATGACCACACCAACCAGTGGATTCTCTTGTTGTTGTGTTACTTAAAATGGTCCATGTGTTCCTCGTGTGTTAGTTAGTGGAGGACACTCACTGGACAGCAGCAAACATGTTGTCCCCCATCCGCGTGATGGTACAGCCCTTCTTGGCTTCATTCTCCCCTAGGAACACAGGCAGGGAGTCCGGACTATCTCTGAAAAACAGAGGTGGAGATTAATATGATGTTGTGAAGGGATGCTGTTCCTCTCTGTAAGGTGATGCTGTTCCTCTCTGTAAGGTGATGCTGTTCCTCTCCCTCTAAAGGGATGCTGTTCCTCTCCCTCTAAAGGGATGCTGTTCCTCTCTCTAAAGGGATGCTGTTCCTCTCTCTAAAGGGATGCTGTTCCTCTCTCTCTAAAGGGATGCCGTTCCTCTCTCTAAAGGGATGCCGTTCCTCTCTCTAAAGGGATGCTGTTCCTCTCTCTAAAGGGATGATGTTCCTCTCTCTCTAAAGGGATGCTGCTCCTCTCTCTCTAAAGGGATGCCGTTCCTCTCTCTAAAGGGATGCCGTTCCTCTCTCTAAAGGGATGCTGTTCCTCTCTCTAAAGGGATGCTGTTCCTCTCTCTCTAAAGGGATGATGTTCCTCTCTCTCTAAAGGGATGCTGCTCCTCTCTCTCTCTAAAGGGATGCTGTTCCTCTCTCTAAAGGGATGCTGTTCCTCTCTCTCTAAAGGGATGCCGTTCCTCTCTCTAAAGGGATGCCGTTCCTCTCTCTAAAGGGATGCTGTTCCTCTCTCTCTCTAAAGGGATGCTGTTCCTCTCTCTAAAGGGATGCTGTTCCTCTCTCTAAAGGGATGCTGTTCCTCTCTCTCTAAAGGGATGCCGTTCCTCTCTCTAAAGGGATGCCGTTCCTCTCTCTAAAGGGATGCTGTTCCTCTCTCTCTCTAAAGGGATGCTGTTCCTCTCTCTAAAGGGATGCTGTTCCTCTCTCTAAAGGGATGCTGTTCCTCTCTGTAAGGTGATGCTGTTCCTCTCTGTAAGGTGATGCTGTTCCTCTCTGTAAGGTGATGCTGTTCCTCTCCCTCTAAAGGGATGCTGTTCCTCTCCCTCTAAAGGGATGCTGTTCCTCTCTCTCTAAAGGGATGCCGTTCCTCTCTCTAAAGGGATGCTGTTCCTCTCTCTAAAGGGATGCTGTTCCTCCCTCTCTCTAAAGGGATGCTGTTCCTCTCTCTCTAAAGGAATGCTGTTCCTCTCTCTAAAGGGATGCTGTTCCTCTCTCTAAAGGGATGCCGCTCCTCTCTCTAAAGGGATGCTGCTCCTCTCTCTAAAGGGATGCTGTTCCTCTCTCTAAAGGGATGCTGTTCCTCTCTCTAAAGGGATGCTGTTCCTCTCTCTAAAGGGATGCTGTTCCTCTCTCTAAAGGGATGCTGTTCCTCTCTCTCTAAAGGGATGCTGTTCCTCTCTCTAAAGGGATGCTGTTCCTCTCTCTAAAGGGATGCTGTTCCTCTCTCTAAAGGGATGCTGTTCCTCTCTCTAAAGGGATGCTGTTCCTCTCTCTCTAAAGGGATGCCGTTCCTCTCTCTAAAGGGATGCTGTTCCTCTCTCTCTAAAGGGATGCTGTTCCTCTCTCTAAAGGGATGCTGTTCCTCTCTCTAAAGGGATGCTGTTCCTCCCTCTAAAGGGATGCTGTTCCTCCCTCTAAAGGGATGCTGTTCCTCCCTCTAAAGGGATGCTGTTCCTCCCTCTAAAGGGATGCCGTTCTCTCTCTAAAGGGATGCCGTTCCTCTCTCTAAAGGGATGCTGTTCCTCTCTCTCTAAAGGGATGCTGTTCCTCTCTCTAAAGGGATGCTGTTCCTCTCTCTCTAAAGGGATGCTGTTCCTCTGTAACAGGATGCTGTTCCTCTCTCTCTAAAGGGATGCTGTTCCTCTGTAACAGGATGCTGTTCCTCTCTCTCTAAAGGGATGCTGTTCCTCCCTCTAAAGGGATGCTGTTCCTCTCTCTCTAAAGGGATGCTGTTCCTCTCTCTCTAAAGGGATGCTGTTCCTCTCTCTCTAAAGGGATGCTGTTCCTCTCTCTCTCTCTAAAGGGATGCTGTTCCTCTCTCTAAAGGGATGCTGTTCCTCTCTCTAAAGGGATGCTGTTCCTCTCTCTCTAAAGGGATGCTGTTCCTCTCTCTAAAGGGATGCTGTTCCTCTCTCTAAAGGGATGCTGTTCCTCTCTCTCTCTAAAGGGATGCTGTTCTGTTCTCTCTAAAGGGATGCTGTTCCTCTCTCTAAAGGGATGCTGTTCCTCTCTCTAAAGGGATGCTGTTCTCTCTCTAAAGGGATGCTGTTCCTCTCTCTAAAGGGATGCTGTTCCTCTCTCTAAAGGGATGCTGTTCCTCTCTCTCTAAAGGAATGCTGTTTCTCTCTCTAAAGGGATGCTGTTCTCTCTCTAAAGGGATGCCGCTCCTCTCTCTAAAGGGATGCTGCTCCTCTCTCTAAAGGGATGCTGTTCCTCTCTCTCTAAAGGGATGCTGTTCCTCCCTCTAAAGGGATGCTGTTCCTCTCTCTAAAGGGATGCTGTTCCTCCCTCTAAAGGGATGCTGTTCCTCTAAAGGGATGCTGTTCCTCTCTCTAAAGGGATGCTGTTCCTCTCTCTAAAGGGATGCTGTTCCTCTCTCTCTAAAGGGATGCCGTTCCTCTCTCTAAAGGGATGCTGTTCCTCTCTCTCTAAAGGGATGCTGTTCCTCTCTCTCTAAAGGGATGCTGTTCCTCTCTCTAAAGGGATGCTGTTCCTCCCTCTAAAGGGATGCTGTTCCTCCCTCTAAAGGGATGCTGTTCCTCCCTCTAAAGGGATGCTGTTCCTCCCTCTAAAGGGATGCTCCCTCGTTCTCTCTCTAAAGGGATGCCGTTCCTCTCTCTAAAGGGATGCTGTTCTCTCTCTCTAAAGGGATGCTGTTCCTCTCTCTAAAGGGATGCTGTTCCTCTCTCTCTAAAGGGATGCTGTTCCTCTGTAACAGGATGCTGTTCCTCTCTCTCTAAAGGGATGCTGTTCCTCTGTAACAGGATGCTGTTCCTCTCTCTCTAAAGGGATGCTGTTCCTCCCTCTAAAGGGATGCTGTTCCTCTCTCTCTAAAGGGATGCTGTTCCTCTCTCTCTAAAGGGATGCTGTTCCTCTCTCTCTAAAGGGATGCTGTTCCTCTCTCTCTCTCTAAAGGGATGCTGTTCCTCTCTAAAGGGATGCTGTTCCTCTCTCTAAAGGGATGCTGTTCCTCTCTCTCTAAAGGGATGCTGTTCCTCTCTCTAAAGGGATGCTGTTCCTCTCTCTAAAGGGATGCTGTTCCTCTCTCTCTCTAAAGGGATGCTGTTCCTCTCTAAAGGGATGCTGTTCCTCTCTCTAAAGGGATGCTGTTCCTCCCTCTAAAGGGATGCTGTTCCTCTCTCTAAAGGGATGCTGCTCCTCTCTCTAAAGGGATGCTGTTCCTCTCTCTCTAAAGGGATGCTGTTCCACCCTCTAAAGGGATGCTGTTCCTCTCTCTCTAAAGGGATGCTGTTCCTCTCTCTCTAAAGGGATGCTGTTCCTCTCTCTCTAAAGGGATGCTGCTCCTCTCTCTCTAAAGGGATGCTGTTCCTCTCTCTCTAAAGGGATGCTGTTCCACCCTCTAAAGGGATGCTGTTCCTCTCTCTCTAAAGGGATGCTGTTCCACCCTCTAAAGGGATGCTGTTCCTCTCTCTCTAAAGGGATGCTGCTCCTCTCTCTCTAAAGGGATGCTGTTCCTCTCTCTAAAGGGATGCTGTTCCTCCCTCTAAAGGGATGCTGTTCCTCTCTCTCTAAAGGGATGCTGTTCCTCTCTCTAAAGGGATGCTGTTCCTCTCTCTAAAGGGATGCTGTTCCTCCCTCTAAAGGGATGCTGTTCCTCTCTCTAAAGGGATGCTGCTCCTCTCTCTAAAGGGATGCTGTTCCTCTCTCTCTAAAGGGATGCTGTTCCACCCTCTAAAGGGATGCTGTTCCTCTCTCTCTAAAGGGATGCTGTTCCTCTCTCTAAAGGGATGCTGTTCCTCTCTCTAAAGGGATGCTGTTCCTCTCTCTAAAGGGATGCTGTTCCTCTCTAAAGGGATGCTGCTCCTCTCTCTCTAAAGGGATGCTGTTCCTCTCTCTCTAAAGGGATGCTGCTCCTCTCTCTAAAGGGATGCTGTTCCTCTCTCTCTAAAGGGATGCTGCTCCTCTCTCTAAAGGGATGCTGTTCCTCTCTCTCTAAAGGGATGCTGTTCCACCCTCTAAAGGGATGCTGTTCCTCTCTCTCTAAAGGGATGCTGCTCCTCTCTCTCTAAAGGGATGCTGTTCCTCTCTCTCTAAAGGGATGCTGTTCCTCTCTCTAAAGGGATGCTGTTCCTCTCTCTAAAGGGATGCTGTTCCTCCCTCTCTCTAAAGGGATGCTGTTCCTCTCTCTAAAGGGATGCTGTTCCTCTCTCTCTAAAGGGATGCTGCTCCTCTCTCTCTAAAGGGATGCTGTTCCTCTCTCTCTAAAGGGATGCTGTTCCTCTCTCTCTAAAGGGATGCTGTTCCTCTCTCTCTAAAGGGATGCTGTTCCTCTCTCTCTAAAGGGATGCTGTTCCTCTCTCTAAAGGGATGCTGTTCCTCTCTCTCTAAAGGGATGCTGCTCCTCTCTCTAAAGGGATGCTGTTCCTCTCTCTCTAAAGGGATGCTGTTCCTCTCTCTCTAAAGGGATGCTGTTCCTCTCTCTAAAGGGATGATGTTCCTATCTCTCTAAAGGGATGCTGTTCCTCTCTCTCTAAAGGGATGCTGTTCCTCTCTCTAAAGGGATGATGTTCCTCTCTCTCTAAAGGGATGCTGCTCCTCTCTCTCTCTAAAGGGATGCTGTTCCTCTCTCTCTAAAGGGATGCTGTTCCTCTCTCTCTAAAGGGATGCTGTTCCTCTCTCTAAAGGGATGATGTTCCTCTCTCTAAAGGGATGCTGTTCCTCTCTCTAAAGGGATGCTGTTCCTCTCTCTAAAGGGATGCTGTTCCTCTCTCTAAAGGGATGCTGTTCCTCTCTCTAAAGGGATGCTGTTCCTCCCTCTAAAGGGATGCTGTTCCTCTCTCTCTAAAGGGATGCTGTTCCTCTCTCTCTAAAGGGATGCTGTTCCTCTCTCTCTAAAGGGATGCTGTTCCTCTCTCTAAAGGGATGCTGTTCCTCTCTAAAGGGATGCTGCTCCTCTCTCTCTAAAGGGATGCTGTTCCTCTCTCTCTAAAGGGATGCTGCTCCTCTCTCTCTCTGGTCATTACCTGTAGTAACCTGTAGTACCCCTACCTGTAGTAACCACTACCTGTAGTAACCCCTACCTGTAGTAACCACTACCTGTAGTAACCTGTAGTAACCCCTACCTGTAGTAACCTGTAGTAACCACTACCTGTAGTAACCTGTAGTACCCCTACCTGTAGTAACCACTACCTGTAGTAACCCCTACCTGTAGTAACCACTACCTGTAGTAACCTGTAGTAACCCCTACCTGTAGTAACCTGTAGTAACCACTACCTGTAGTAACCTGTAGTACCCCTACCTGTAGTAACCACTACCTGTAGTAACCCCTACCTGTAGTAACCACTACCTGTAGTAACCTGTAGTACCCCTACCTGTAGTAACCCCTACCTGTAGTAACCTCTACCTGTAGTAACCTGTAGTACCCCTACCTGTAGTAACCCCTACCTGTAGTAACCCCTACCTGTAATAACCCCTACCTGTAGTAACCTGTAGTAACCCCTACCTGTAATAACCCCTACCTGTAGTAACCCCTACCTGTAGTAACCTGTAGTACCCCCTACCTGTAGTAACCTGTAGTAACCCCTACCTGTAGTAACCCCTACCTGTAGTAACCCCTACCTGTAGTAACCTGTAGTAACCCCTACCTGTTTTAACCCCTACCTGTAGTAACCCCTACCTGTAGTAACCCCTACCTGTAGTAACCCCTAACTGTAGTAACCCCTACCTGTAGTAACCCCTAACTGTAGTAACCCCTAACTGTAGTAACCCCTACCTGTAGTAACCACTACCTGTAGTAACCCCTAACTGTAGTAACCCCTACCTGTAGTAACCCCTACCTGTAGTAACCCCTACCTGTAGTAACCTGTAGTAACCCCTACCTGTAGTAACCTGTAGTAACCCCTACCTGTAGTAACCTGTAGTAACCCCTACCTGTAGTAACCTGTAGTAACCCCTACCTGTAGTAACCCCTACCTGTAGTAACCCCTACCTGTAGTAACCTGTAGTAACCCCTACCTGTAGTAACCTGTAGTAACCCCTACCTGTAGTAACCCCTACCTGTAGTAACCTGTAGTAACCCCTACCTGTAGTAACCCCTAACTGTAGTAACCCCTACCTGTAGTAACCACTACCTGTAGTAACCTGTAGTAACCCCTACCTGTAGTAACCTGTAGTAACCCCTACCTGTAGTAACCCCTAACTGTAGTAACCCCTACCTGTAGTAACCACTACCTGTAGTAACCTGTAGTAACCCCTACCTGTAGTAACCTGTAGTAACCCCTACCTGTAGTAACCTGTAGTAACCCCTACCTGTAGTAACCTGTAGTAACCCCTACCTGTAGTAACCCCTACCTATAGTAACCTGTAGTAACCCCTACCTGTAGTAACCTGTAGTAACCCCTACCTGTAGTAACCCCTACCTGTAGTAACCTGCAGTAACCCCTACCTGTAGTAACCCCTACCTGTAGTAACCTGTAGTAACCCCTTCCTGTAGTAACCCCTACCTGTAGTAACCCCTACCTGTAGTAACCTGTAGTAACCTGTAGTAACCCCTACCTGTAGTAACCCCTACCTGTAGTAACCTGTAGTAACCCCTACCTGTTACCTGTAGTAACCCCTACCTGTAGTAACCTGTAGTAACCCCTACCTGTACTATCCCATGTGTAGGAGGGTCATTACCTGTAGTAACCCCTACCTGTAGTAACCCATGTGTAGGAGGGTCATTACCTGTAGTAACCCCTACCTGTACTATCCCATGTGTAGGAGGGTCATTACCTGTAGTAACCCATGTGTAGGATGGTCATTACCTGTAGTAACCCCCACCTGTAGTAACCTGTACTAACCCATGTGTAGGACGGTCATTACCTGTAGTAACCCCTACCTGTAGTAACGCCTACATGTAGTAACCTGTAGTAACCCATGTGTAGGACGGTCATCACCTGTAGTAACCCCTACCTGTAGTAACCCCTACCTGTAGTAACCCATGTGTAGGACGGTCATCACCTGTAGTAACCCCTACCTGTAGTAACCCATGTGTAGGACGGTCATCACCTGTAGTAACCCCTACCTGTAGTAACCCATGTGTAGGACGGTCATCACCTGTAGTAACCCCTACCTGTAGTAACCTCTACCTGTAGTAACCCATGTGTAGGACGGTCATCACCTGTAGTAACCCCTACCTGTAGTAACCCATGTGTAGGACGGTCATCACCTGTAGTAACCCCTACCTGTAGTAACCCATGTGTAGGACGGTCATCACCTGTAGTAACCCCTACCTGTAGTAACCCCTACCTGTAGTAACCCATGTGTAGGACGGTCATCACCTGTAGTAACCCCTACCTGTAGTAACCCATGTGTAGGACGGTCATCACCTGTAGTAACCCATGTGTAGGACGGTCATCTCCTGTAGTAACCCCTACCTGTAGTAACCTGTAGTAACCTGTAGTAACCCCTACCTGTAGTAACCTGTAGTAACATGTAGTAACCTGTAGTAACCCCTACCTGTAGTAACCCATGTGTAGCAGGTGGTCTCCATTCCCTTGCAGTACGGTCTGGTACTCCGGAGGGTCGTAGAAGTGCCTCCAGTGTAGGTGGTAGTTGGGCTGGGGGTTGGCTGAGCTACGGTGGGCCTCCGCCAGAAGGTCAAACGGGCCAACCAACCTCAAACCTAGGATGTCCTTCAGCGCGTCTAGAGAGGGGAATTATATGTGGTCAATATGATCCGAAAATAGCGTGTTTCGGGCTGCTGAATGCTAATAGGATAGTGTTTCGGGATGTTGAATGCTAATAGGATAGTGTTTCAGGATGCTGAATGCTAATAGGATAGTGTTTCAGGCTGTTGAATGCTAATAGGATAGTGTTTCGGGCTGTTGAATGCTAATAGGATAGTGTTTCAGGCTGTTGAATGCTAATAGGATAGTGTTTCGGGCTGTTGAATGCTAATAGGATAGTGTTTCAGGCTGTTGAATGCTAATAGGATAGTGTTTCAGGATGTTGAATGCTAATAGGATAGTGTTTCGGGCTGTTGAATGCTAATAGGATAGTGTTTCAGGCTGTTGAATGCTAATAGGATAGTGTTTCAGGCTGCTGAATGCTAATAGGATAGTGTTTCAGGCTGCTGAATGCTAATAGGATAGTGTTTCAGGCTGTTGAATGCTAATAGGATAGTGTTTCGGGCTGTTGAATGCTAATAGGATAGTGTTTCAGGCTGTTGAATGCTAATAGGATAGTGTTTCAGGCTGTTGAATGCTAATAGGATAGTGTTTCAGGATGTTGAATGCTAATAGGATAGTGTTTCGGGCTGCTGAATGCTAATAGGATAGTGTTTCAGGCTGTTGAATGCTAATAGGATAGTGTTTCGGGATGCTGAATGCTAATAGGATAGTGTTTCAGGCTGTTGAATGCTAATAGGATAGTGTTTCAGGCTGTTGAATGCTAATAGGATAGTGTTTCGGGCTGCTGAATGCTAATAGGATAGTGTTTCAGGCTGTTGAATGCTAATAGGATAGTGTTTCAGGATGGTGAATGCTAATAGGATAGTGTTTCGGGCTGTTGAATGCTAATAGGATAGTGTTTCAGGCTGTTGAATGCTAATAGGATAGTGTTTCAGGCTGTTGAATGCTAATAGGATAGTGTTTCAGGATGTTGAATGCTAATAGGATAGTGTTTCAGGCTGTTGAATGCTAATAGGATAGTGTTTCAGGCTGTTGAATGCTAATAGGATAGTGTTTCGGGCTGCTGAATGCTAATAGGATAGTGTTTCAGGCTGTTGAATGCTAATAGGATAGTGTTTCAGGCTGTTGAATGCTAATAGGATAGTGTTTCAGGCTGTTGAATGCTAATAGGATAGTGTTTCAGGCTGTTGAATGCTAATAGGATAGTGTTTCAGGCTGTTGAATGCTAATAGGATAGTGTTTCAGGCTGTTGAATGCTAATAGGATAGTGTTTCAGGCTGTTGAATGCTAATAGGATAGTGTTTCAGGCTGTTGAATGCTAATAGGATAGTGTTTCAGGATGCTGAATGCTAATAGGATAGTGTTTCAGGCTGTTGAATGCTAATAGGATACAGAGTGGGGGCTGTCAGGGCTGGGTGAGTGGGTGAGTGGGTAACCTACCCCAGGGGTTGTCAGGGCTGAGTAAGTGGGTAACCTACCCCGGGGGTTATCAGGACTGGGTGAGTGGGTGAGTGGGTAACCTACCCCAGGGGTTATCAGGACTGGGTGAATGGGTGAGTGGGTAACCTACCCCGGGGGTTATCGGGGCTGGTTGTGGGTGAGTGGGTAACCTACCCCGAGGGTTGTCAGGACTGGGTGAATGGGTGAGTGGGTAACCTACCCCAGGGGTTATCAGGACTGGGTGAATGGGTGAGTGGGTAACCTACCCCAGGGGTTATCAGGACTGGGTGAATGGGTGAGTGGGTAACCTACCCCGAGGGTTGTCAGGGCTGAGTGAGTGGGTAACCTACCCCGGGAGTTAACGGGGCTGGTTGTGGGTGAGTGGGTAACCTACCACGGGGGTTATCTGGGCTGGGTGAGTGGGTAACCTACCCCGGGGGTTATCGGGGCTGGTTGTGGGTGAGTGGGTAACCTACTCCGGGGGCTGGGTGAGTGGGTAACCTACCCTAGGGGTTGTCAGGACTGGGTGAGTGGGTAACCTACCCCGGGGGTTGTCAGGACTGGGTGAGTGGGTAACCTACCCTGGGGGTTGTCAGGACTGGGTGAGTGGGTAATCTACCCTGGGGGTTGTCAGGACTGGGTGAGTGGGTAACCTACCCTGGGGGTTGTTGGACTGGGTGAGTGGGTAACCTACCCCAGGGGTTGTTGGACTGGGTGAGTGGGTAACCTACCCCGGGTGTTGTCAGGGCTGGGTGAGTGGGTAACCTACCCCGGGTGTTGTCGGGCTGGGTTAGTGGGTAACCTACCCCAGGGGTTGTTGGACTGGGTGAGTGGGTAACCTACCCCAGGAGTTATCAGGGCTGGGTTAGTGGGTAACCTCCCCCAGGGGTTGTTGGACTGGGTGAGTGGGTAACCTACCCCGGGTGTTGTCGGGCTGGGTGAGTGGGTAACCTACCCCGGGTGTTGTCGGGCTGGGTGAGTGGGTAACCTACCCCGCGGGTTATCGGGGCTGAGCAGGGAGCAGAAGTCCCAGAAGAGGTAGAAGTCTTCAGGCATCCTCAGTTTATAGAGTCTCTCCACCTCCTCCCTCAGTCTGGCTGGTACCTCAGCAGTCGGCTCGTCCGGCCGGGATTTCTTCTTCAACTCCCCGTCGGCAGAATCGGACTCCTAAAGAAGGTGAACAGTTGGTGGAATTCTATTCACTAGCTCGTGTAAACAGCTGACGACATTACAGCTGATTGAGTCAAGTTTGAAGATGTGGTTTGATAACTGGGTGTATTCATTAGAAACCAAACCTGAATAAACAGACTGAGAAAGGGGGAGGGACTCCCGGGACCACGTTTAGTAGCAGATATAAAATGCCTTGAAGAAAGAAGATGTGATTACTTATTCTAACATGTCAGAGGCATGTTTGTTCTACATTGCCTATTTCTATCTGAATGTTCCAAAACGTTGAGTCCTGCTGAACGCGCCACTGGATTACAAAAAAAGAAACGATAGTTTTCCCGTTGCAAATCGTTTTGCTTACGGTGTGTGCTAATGAACGTTACCCGGAGCAGCTCGCTCTGCAAAAAGCTCATGGTATACTGTCAATGGACGGTAACTTGGTTATCAGTTTGTTAGCTAGTTTATACTAATATAATGATCTGGCTACACTATCTTGAGAAAACAGTAATATAACCGAAGCTCACTGCAAAAAAAATAAAATAAATGAAACTATTTAGAGACACGTTTAGTTTGTTAGCAGGTTTAGACAGTCATGTAAGATGCCATAGTGGCCCATCCGTGTTTTGTAACGCAAGACAAAAATCCCCCCTTGCTACATAACTCGCTGGCTAAAACCATCCTATCATTGCTCCAATAAAAAAATCTTTATGGGTCTGACGATACCTGAGGAGTAGATTTAGTTTTTCGTTTCCCTGTCATATTTTTCCTCCTCTCCGTTCGACAGCAAACAAGCACACAGCGGTGTAAGCTAACGACAACACATTAGGACTTCTGCCAATGGGAAGTAATGTACAGCGCCATCTAGGGGAGCGGAGTGCGCATTGCGACCCAGAGATACATAACAGAGACAAGAGTGGTGAGAAAAACATCCAATTGTCATACTTGAGTAAAAGTAAAGATACCTTAATAGGAAATGACTAAAGTCTACTAATTGAGTAAGTCTAAAAGTATTTGGTTTTAAATATACTTAAGTATCAAAAGTAAAAAATATGAATAATGTCAAATGTCTTATATTAAGCACAATTTTCTTGTTTTTTATTAATGCACGGACAGCCAGGGTTTCAGTCTGCTTCAGTTGATCCTAGCTACCATTCCTAATGTCGCCCTGTTTCAGTTGATCCTAGCTACCATTCCTAATGTCGTCCTGTTTCAGTTAATCCTAGCTACCATTCCTAATGTCGTCCTGTTTCAGTTGATCCTAGCTACCGTTCCTAATGTCGTCCTGTTTCAGTTGATCCTAGCTACCGTTCCTAATGTCGTCCTGTTTCAGTTGATCCTAGCTACCATTCCTAATGTCGTCCTGTTTCAGTTAATCCTAGCTACCATTCCTAATGTCGTCCTGTTTCAGTTGATCCTAGCTACCATTCCTAATGTCGTCCTGTTTCAGTTGATCCTAGCTACCGTTCCTAATGTCGTCCTGTTTCAGTTGATCCTAGCTACCATTCCTAATGTCGTCCTGTTTCAGTTGATCCTAGCTACCATTCCTAATGTCGTCCTGTTTCAGTTGATCCTAGCTACCGTTCCTAATGTCGTCCTGTTTCAGTTGATCCTAGCTACCATTCCTAATGTCGCCCTGCTTCAGTTGATCCTAGCTACCATTCCTAATGTCGTCCTGTTTCAGTTGATCCTAGCTACCATTCCTAATGTCGTCCTGTTTCAGTTGATCCTAGCTACCATTCCTAATGTCGTTCTGTTTCAGTTGATCCTAGCTACCGTTCCTAATGTCGTCCTGTTTCAGTTGATCCTAGCTACCATTCCTAATGTCGTCCTGTTTCAGTTGATCCTAGCTACCATTCCTAATGTCGTCCTGTTTCAGTTGATCCTAGCTACCATTCCTAATGTCGTCCTGTTTCAGTTGATCCTAGCTACCATTCCTAATGTCGTCCTGTTTCAGTGGATCCTAGCTACCATTCCTAATGTCGCCCTGTTTCAGTTGATCCTAGCTACCATTCCTAATGTCGTCCTGTTTCAGTTGATCCTAGCTACCATTCCTAATGTCGTCCTGTTTCAGTTGATCCTAGCTACCATTCCTAATGTCGTCCTGTTTCAGTTGATCCTAGCTACCATTCCTAATGTCGTCCTGTTTCAGTTGATCCTAGCTACCATTCCTAATGTCGTCCTGTTTCAGTTAATCCTAGCTACCATTCCTAATGTCGTCCTGTTTCAGTTGATCCTAGCTACCATTCCTAATGTCGTCCTGTTTCAGTTGATCCTAGCTACCATTCCTAATGTCGTCCTGTTTCAGTTGATCCTAGCTACCATTCCTAATGTCGTCCTGTTTCAGTTGATCCTAGCTACCATTCCTAATGTCGTCCTGTTTCAGTTGATCCTAGCTACCGTTCCTAATGTCGTCCTGTTTCAGTTGATCCTAGCTACCATTCCTAATGTCGTCCTGTTTCAGTTGATCCTAGCTACCGTTCCTAATGTCGTCCTGTTTCAGTTGATCCTAGCTACCGTTCCTAATGTCGTCCTGTTTCAGTTGATCCTAGCTACCATTCCTAATGTCGTCCTGTTTCAGTTGATCCTAGCTACCATTCCTAATGTCGCCCTGTTTCAGTTGATCCTAGCTACCGTTCCTAATGTCGTCCTGTTTCAGTTGATCCTAGCTACCATTCCTAATGTCGTCCTGTTTCAGTTGATCCTAGCTACCGTTCCTAATGTCGTCCTGTTTCAGTTGATCCTAGCTACCATTCCTAATGTCGTCCTGTTTCAGTTGATCCTAGCTACCATTCCTAATGTAGTCCTGTTTCAGTTGATCCTAGCTACCATTCCTAATGTCGCCCTGCTTCAGTTGATCCTAGCTACCATTCCTAATGTCGTTCTGTTTCAGTTGATCCTAGCTACCATTCCTAATGTCGTCCTGTTTCAGTTAATCCTAGCTACCGTTCCTAATGTCGTCCTGTTTCAGTTGATCCTAGCTACCATTCCTAATGTCGTCCTGTTTCAGTTGATCCTAGCTACCGTTCCTAATGTCGTCCTGTTTCAGTTGATCCTAGCTACCGTTCCTAATGTCGTCCTGTTTCAGTTGATCCTAGCTACCGTTCCTAATGTCGTCCTGTTTCAGTTGATCCTAGCTACCGTTCCTAATGTCGTCCTGTTTCAGTTGATCCTAGCTACCATTCCTAATGTCGTCCTGTTTCAGTTGATCCTAGCTACCATTCCTAATGTCGTCCTGTTTCAGTTGATCCTAGCTACCATTCCTAATGTCGTCCTGTTTCAGTTGATCCTAGCTACCATTCCTAATGTCGTCCTGTTTCAGTTAATCCAGCTACCGTTCCTAATGTAGTCCTGTTTCAGTTGATCCTAGCTACCATTCCTAATGTCGTCCTGTTTCAGTTAATCCTAGCTACCATTCCTAATGTCGTCCTGTTTCAGTTGATCCTAGCTACCATTCCTAATGTCGTCCTGTTTCAGTTAATCCTAGCTACCGTTCCTAATGTCGTCCTGTTTCAGTTGATCCTAGCTACCATTCCTAATGTCGTCCTGTTTCAGTTAATCCTAGCTACCATTCCTAATGTCGTCCTGTTTCAGTTGATCCTAGCTACCGTTCCTAATGTCGTCCTGTTTCAGTTGATCCTAGCTACCGTTCCTAATGTTGTCCTGTTTCAGTTAATCCTAGCTACCGTTCCTAATGTAGTCCTGCTTCAGTCGATCCTGGCTACTAGCTTCCCATCACCAAGGAGGCCCGTATTGCCGATCCGGGCTTCCCATCACCAAGGAGGCCCGTATTGCCGATCTGGGCTTCCCATCACCAAGGAGGCTTGTATTGCCGATCCGAGGCTTCCCATCACCAAGGAGGCCCTTATTGCCGATCGATATTGTTCAGTTAAGTTATCGTTTATTATAGTAATATAAAGAAACATTTATTACAGTAATATAAAGAAATGTTTATTACAGTAATATATAGAAACGTTTATTACAGTAATATAAAGAAACGTTTATTACAGTAATATAAGGAAACGTTTATTACAGTAATATAAACTTTTATTACAGTAATATAAAAAAAACGTTTATTACAGTAATATAAAGAAACGTTTATTACAGTAATATGAAGAGACGTTTATTACAGTAATATAAAGAGACGTTTATTACAGTAATATAAACTTTTATTACAGTAATATAAAGAGATGTTTATTACAGTAATATAAAGAGACGTTTATTACAGTAATATAAGGAAACGTTTATTACAGTAATATAAAGAAACGTTTATTATATTAATATAAAGAAATGTTTATTATATTAATATAAACATTTATTACAGTAATATAAAGAAACGTTTATTATATTAATATAAACATTTATTACAGTAATATAAAGAAACATTTATTACAGTAATATAAACATTTATTACAGTAATATTACAGTAATATAAACATTTATTACAGACCAGTATCCCTTCTTTCTTTTCTCTCCAAAACTCTTGAACGTGCCGTCCTTGGCCAGCTCTCCCGCTATCTCTCTCAGAATGACCTTCTTGATCCAAATCAGTCAGGTTTCAAGACTAGTCATTCAACTGAGACTGCTCTTCTCTGTATCACGGAGGCGCTCCGCACTGCTAAAGCTAACTCTCTCTCCTCTGCTCTCATCCTTCTAGACCTATCGGCTGCCTTCGATACTGTGAACCATCGGATCCTCCTCTCCACCCTCTCTGAGTTGGGCATCTCCGGCGCGGCCCACGCTTGGATTGCGTCCTACCTGACAGGTCGCTCCTACCAGGTGGCGTGGCGAGAATCTGTCTCCTCGCCACGCGCTCTCACCACTGGTGTCCCCCAGGGCTCTGTTCTAGGCCCTCTCCTATTCTCGCTATACACCAAGTCACTTGGCTCTGTCATAACCTCACATGGTCTCTCCTATCATTGCTATGCAGACGACACACAATTAATCTTCTCCTTTCCCCCTTCTGATGACCAGGTGGCGAATTGCATCTCTGCATGTCTGGCAGACATATCAGTGTGGATGACGGATCACCACCTCAAGCTGAACCTCGGCAAGACGGAGCTGCTCTTCCTCCCGGGGAAGGACTGCCCGTTCCATGATCTCGCCATCACGGTTGACAACTCCATTGTGTCCTCCTCCCAGAGCGCTAAGAACCTTGGCGTGATCCTGGACAACACCCTGTCGTTCTCAACCAACATCATGGCGGGGCCCGTTCCTGTAGGTTCATGCTCTACAACATCCGCAGAGTACGACCCTGCCTCACACAGGAAGCGGCGCAGGTCCTAATCCAGGCACTTGTCATCTCCCGTCTGGATTACTGCAACTCGCTGTTGGCTGGGCTCCCTGCCTGTGCCATTAAACCCCTACAACTCATCCAGAACGCCGCAGCCCGTCTGGTGTTCAACCTTCCCAAGTTCTCTCACGTCACCCCGCTCCTCCGCTCTCTCCACTGGCTTCCAGTTGAAGCTCGCATCCGCTACAAGACCATGGTGCTTGCCTACGGAGCTGTGAGGGGAACGGCACCGCAGTACCTCCAGGCTCTGATCAGGCCCTACACCCAAGCAAGGGCACTGCGTTCATCCACCTCTGGCCTGCTCGCCTCCCTACCATTGAGGAAGTACAGTTCCGGCTCAGCCCAGTCAAAACTGTTCGCTGCTCTGGCCCCCCAATGGTGGAACAAACTCCCTCACGACGCCAGGACAGCGGAGTCAATCACCACCTTCCGGAGACACCTGAAACCCCACCTCTTCAAGGAATACCTAGGATAGGATAAGTAATCCTTCTCACCCCCCCCCCCTTAATGATTTAGATGCACTATTGTAAAGTGGCTGTTCCACTGGATGTCGGAAGGTGAGTTCACCAATTTGTGGGTCGCTCTGGATAGGAGCGTCTGCTAAATGACTTAAATGTAAATGTAAATATGCACCATGGTCATTGCATTGCATTTGGGTCATTTGGCGGACGCTCTTGTCCGGAGCGGCTTGCAGGTTGGTGGGTTCACCTTCTGACATCCAGTGGAACAGTTATCTACATTGTGTCCACAGTGTTAGTTATCTACATTGTGTCCACAGTGTTAGTTATCTACATTGTGTCCACAGTGTTGGTTATCTACATTGTGTCCATAGTGTTAGTTATCTGCATTGTGTCCATGGTGTTGGTTATCTACATTTTGTCCATAGTGTTAGTTATCTACATTGTGTCCATAGTGTTAGTTATCTACATTGTGTCCATAGTGTTAGTTATCTACATTGTGTCTATAGTGTTAGTTATCTACATTGTGTCTATAGTGTTATCTACATTGTGTCTATAGTGTTAGTTATCTACATTGTGTCCATAATGTTAGTTATCTACATTGTGTCTATAGTGTTATCTACATTGTGTCCATAGTGTTAGTTATCTACATTGTGTCTATAGTGTTAGTTATCTACATTGTGTCTATAGTGTTAGTTATCTACATTGTGTCTTTAGTGTTATCTGCATTGTGTCCACGGTGTTGGTTGTCTGCATTGTGTCTATAGTGTTGGTTATCTGCATTGTGTCCATAGTGTTAGTTATCTGCATTGTGTCTATAGTGTTGGTTAGCTGGCGGTGTGGACACGTTGTGGATGGCTGGCACTGTGGACACAGTGTGGATGGCTAACAGTATGGACACATTGTAGATATCTGCATTGTGTCTATAGTGTTAGTTGTCTATATTGTGTCTATAGTGTTAGTTATCTACAATGGATGTCATAAGGTGAATTCACCAATTTGTAAGTCGCTCTGGATAAGAGCGTCTGCCAAATGACTTAAATGTAAATGTAAATGTATTACAGTAATATAAAGAAACGTTTATTACAGTAATATAAAGAAACATTTATTACAGTAATATAAACATTTATTACAGTAATATATAGAGACGTTTATTACAGTAATATATAGAAACACTTATTAGAGTCATATACCACACACACAATGTTGATTCAAGCAGTATAGAGTCTTATTATGTTAATACAAGCAGCATATAGTCTAACTATATTGATTCAAGCAGTATAGTGTCTTATTCTATTGATTCAAGCAGTATAGTGTCTTATTCTATTGATTCAAGCAGTATACAGTCTTATTCTATTGATTCAAGCAGTATAGAGTCTTATCCTATTGATTCAAGCAGTGTAGAGTCTTATTCTATTGATTCAAGCAGTATAGAGTCTTATTCTGTTCATTCAAGCAGTATATAGTCTTATTCTGTTCATTCAGCAGCATAGAGTCTTATTCTATTGATTCAAGCAGTATATACTCTAATTATGTTGATTCAAGCAGTATAGAGTCTTATTCTGTTCATTCAAGCAGTATATAGTCTAATTATGTTGATTCAAGCAGTATAGAGTCTTATTCTGTTCATTCAAGCAGTGTATTCTATTGATTCAAGCAGTATAGAGTCTTATTCTGTTCATTCAAGCAGTGTATTCTATTGATTCAAGCAGTATAGAGTCTTATTCTGTTCATTCAGCAGCATAGAGTCTTATTCTGTTCATTCAGCAGTATAGAGTCTTATTCTGTTCATTCAAGCAGCGTATTCTATTGATTCAGCAGCATAGAGTCTTATTCTGTTCATTCAAGCAGTGTATTCTATTGATTCAAGCAGCATAGAGTCTTATTCTATTCATTCAGCAGCATAGAGTCTTATTCTGTTCATTCTGCAGTATAGAGTCTTATTCTGTTCATTCAAGCAGTATAGAGTCTTATTCTGTTCATTCAGCAGCGTGATCTATTGATTCAAGCAGCATAGAGTCTTATTCTATTGATTCAGCAGCATAGAGTCTTATTCTATTGATTCAAGCAGTATAGAGTCTTATTCTGTTCATTCAGCAGCGTGTTCCATCTCAGAACGAGGGGCACTTATTTGTTTTAAGGCCTCAGTGAAACCAGTCCTGGTCCTGTGGTTTCGATGAGAGGTCCCAGACAGGTATCAGAGCAGGTAGAAATACAACACACAGAGCAGCACTCTACATCTCTCTAGGAGCAGGTAGAAATACAACACCCAGAGCAGTACTTTACATCTCTCTAGGAGCAGGTAGAAATACAACACACAGAGCAGCACTCTACATCTCTCTAGGAGCAGGTAGAAATACAACACACAGAGCAGCACTCTACATCTCTCTAGGAGCAGGTAGAAATACAACACACAGAGCAGCACTCTACATCTCTCTAGGAGCAGGTAGAAATACAACACACAGAGCAGTACATTACATCTCTCTAGGAGCAGGTAGAAATACAACACACAGAGCTCTACATATCTACATATCTCTAGGAACAGGTAGAAATACAACACACAGAGCAGCACTCTACATCTCTCTAGGAGCAGGTAGAAATACAACACACAGAGCAGCACTCTACATCTCTCTAGGAGCAGGTAGAAATACAACACACAGAGCAGTACTCTACATCTCTCTAGGAACATGTAGAAATACAACACACAGAGCAGTACTCTACATCTCTCTAGGAGCAGGTAGAAATACAACACACAGAGCAGTACATATCTACATCTCTCTAGGAGCAGGTAGAAATACAACACACAGAGCAGTACTCTACATCTCTCTAGGAGCAGGTAGAAATACAACACAAAGAGCAGTACTTTACATCTCTCTAGGAGCAGGTAGAAATACAACACACAGAGCAGCACTCTACATCTCTCTGGGAACAGGTAGAAATACAACACACAGAGCAGTACATATCTACATCTCTCTAGGAGCAGGTAGAAATACAACACACAGAGCAGTACTCTACATCTCTCTAGGAGCAGGTAGAAATACAACACACAGAGCAGTACTCTACATCGCTCTAGGAACAGGTAGAAATACAACACACAGAGCAGTACTCTACATCGCTGTAGGAGCAGGTAGAAATACAACACACAGAGCTCTACATATCTACATATCTCTAGGAGCAGGTAGAAATACAACACACAGAGCAGTACTCTACATCTCTCTAGGAGCAGGTAGAAATACAACACACAGAGCAGCACTCTACATCTCTCTGGGAACAGGTAGAAATACAACACACAGAGCTCTACATATCTACATATCTCTAGGAACAGGTAGAAATACAACACACAGAGCAGTACTCTACATCTCTCTAGGAGCAGGTAGAAATACAACACACAGAGCAGTATTTTACATCTCCCTAGGAACATGTAGAAATACAACACACAGAGCAGTACTCTACATCTCTCTAGGAGCAGGTAGAAATACAACACACAGAGCAGTACTCTACATCTCTCTAGGAGCAGGTAGAAATACAACACACAGAGCAGTACTTTACATCTCTCTAGGAGCAGGTAGAAATACAACACACAGAGCAGTACTCTACATCGCTCTAGGAACAGGTAGAAATACAACACACAGAGCTCTACATATCTACATATCTCTAGGAACAGGTAGAAATACAACACACAGAGCAGTACTCTACATCTCTCTAGGAGCAGGTAGAAATACAACACACAGAGCAGTATTTTACATCTCCCTAGGAACATGTAGAAATACAACACACAGAGCAGTACTCTACATATCTCTAGGAGCAGGTAGAAATACAACACACAGAGTTGTACATATCTACATCTCTCTAGGAGCAGGTAGAAATACAACACACAGAGCAGTATTCTACATCTCTCTAGGAGCAGGTAGAAATACAACACACAGAGCAGCACTCTACATCTCTCTGGGAACAGGTAGAAATACAACACACAGAGCTCTACATATCTACATATCTCTAGGAACAGGTAGAAATACAACACACAGAGCAGTACTCTACATCTCTCTAGGAGCAGGTAGAAATACAACACACAGAGCAGTATTTTACATCTCCCTAGGAACATGTAGAAATACAACACACAGAGCAGTACTCTACATCTCTCTAGGAGCAGGTAGAAATACAACACACAGAGCAGTACTCTACATCTCTCTAGGAGCAGGTAGAAATACAACACACAGAGCAGTACTTTACATCTCTCTAGGAGCAGGTAGAAATACAACACACAGAGCAGTACTCTACATCGCTCTAGGAACAGGTAGAAATACAACACACAGAGCTCTACATATCTACATATCTCTAGGAACAGGTAGAAATACAACACACAGAGCAGTACTCTACATCTCTCTAGGAGCAGGTAGAAATACAACACACAGAGCAGTATTTTACATCTCCCTAGGAACATGTAGAAATACAACACACAGAGCAGTACTCTACATCTCTCTAGGAGCAGGTAGAAATACAACACACAGAGTTGTACATATCTACATCTCTCTAGGAGCAGGTAGAAATACAACACACAGAGCAGTATTCTACATCTCTCTAGGAGCAGGTAGAAATACAACACACAGAGCAGCACTCTACATCTCTCTAGGAGCAGGTAGAAATACAACACACAGAGCAGTTTTCTACATATCTCTAGGAACAGGTAGAAATACAACACACAGAGCAGTACTCTACATCTCTCTAGGAACAGGTAGAAATACAACACACAGAGCAGTACTCTACATCTCTCTGGGAACAGGTAGAAATACAACACACAGAGCAGTACTCTACATCTCTCTAGGAACAGGTAGAAATATAACACACAGAGCAGTACTCTACATCTCTCTAGGAGCAGGTAGAAATACAACACACAGAGCAGTACTCTACATCTCTCTAGGAGCAGGTAGAAATACAACACACAGAGCAGTACTCTACATCTCTCCAGGAGCAGGTAGAAATACAACACACAGAGCAGTACTCTACATATCTCTAGGAACAGGTAGAAATACAACACACAGAGCAGTATTTTACATCTCCCTAGGAACATGTAGAAATACAACACACAGAGCAGTACTCTACATCTCTCTAGGAGCAGGTAGAAATACAACACACAGAGCAGTATTCTACATCTCTCTAGGAGCAGGTAGAAATACAACACACAGAGCAGTACTCTACATCTCTCTAGGAGCAGGTAGAAATACAACACACAGAGCAGTACTTTACATCTCTCTAGGAGCAGGTAGAAATACAACACACAGAGCAGTACTCTACATCGCTCTAGGAACAGGTAGAAATACAACACACAGAGCTCTACATATCTACATATCTCTAGGAACAGGTAGAAATACAACACACAGAGCAGTACTCTACATCTCTCTAGGAGCAGGTAGAAATACAACACACAGAGCAGTATTTTACATCTCCCTAGGAACATGTAGAAATACAACACACAGAGCAGTACTCTACATCTCTCTAGGAGCAGGTAGAAATACAACACACAGAGCAGTACTCTACATCGCTGTAGGAGCAGGTAGAAATACAACACACAGAGCAGCACTCTACATCTCTCTAGGAGCAGGTAGAAATACAACACACAGAGCAGTACTCTACATCTCTCTAGGAACAGGTAGAAATACAATACACAGAGCAGTACTCTACATTGCTGTTGGAGCAGGTAGAAATACAACACACAGAGCAGCACTCTACATCTCTCTAGGAGCAGGTAGAAATACAACACACAGAGCAGCACTCTACATCTCTCTAGGAACAGGTAGAAATACAACACACAGAGCTCTACATATCTACATATCTCTAGGAACAGGTAGAAATACAACACACAGAGCAGTACTCTACATCTCTCTAGGAGCAGGTAGAAATACAACACACAGAGCAGTATTTTACATCTCCCTAGGAACATGTAGAAATACAACACACAGAGCAGTACTCTACATCTCTCTAGGAGCAGGTAGAAATACAACACACAGAGCAGTATTTTACATCTCTCTAGGAGCAGGTAGAAATACAACACACAGAGCAGTACTCTACATCGCTCTAGGAACAGGTAGAAATACAACACACAGAGCAGTACTCTACATCGCTGTAGGAGCAGGTAGAAATACAACACACAGAGCAGCACTCTACATCTCTCTAGGAGCAGGTAGAAATACAACACACAGAGCAGCACTCTACATCTCTCTAGGAGCAGGTAGAAATACAACACACAGAGCAGTACTCTACATCTCTCTAGGAGCAGGTAGAAATACAACACACAGAGCAGTACTCTACATCTCTCTAGGAGCAGGTAGAAATACAACACACAGAGCAGTATTCTACATCTCTCTAGGAGCAGGTAGAAATACAACACACAGAGCAGTACTCTACATCTCTCTAGGAGC
This sequence comes from Oncorhynchus masou masou, assembly GCF_036934945.1. NCBI lineage: Eukaryota > Metazoa > Chordata > Actinopteri > Salmoniformes > Salmonidae > Oncorhynchus > Oncorhynchus masou. Next base: position 28,564,351 of record NC_088231.1, read on the forward strand.
AGGTAGAAATACAACACACAGAGCAGTATTCTACATATCTCTAGGAACAGGTAGAAATACAACACACAGAGCAGTACTCTACATCTCTCTAGGAACAGGTAGAAATACAACACACAGAGCAGTACTCTACATCTCTATGGGAACAGGTAGAAATACAACACACAGAGCAGTACTCTACATCTCTCTAGGAACAGGTAGAAATATAACACACAGAGCAGTACTCTACATCTCTCTAGGAGCAGGTAGAAATACAACACACAGAGCAGTACTCTACATCTCTCTAGGAGCAGGTAGAAATACAACACACAGAGCAGTACTCTACATCTCTCCAGGAGCAGGTAGAAATACAACACACAGAGCAGTACTCTACATATCTCTAGGAACAGGTAGAAATACAACACACAGAGCAGTACTCTACATCTCTCTGGGAACAGGTAGAAATACAACACCCGGAGCAGTACTCTACATCTCTCTGGGAGCAGGTAGAAATACAACACACAGAGCAGTACTCTACATCTCTCTAGGAGCAGGTAGAAATACAACACACAGAGCAGTATTTTACATCTCCCTAGGAACATGTAGAAATACAACACACAGAGCAGTACTCTACATCTCTCTAGGAGCAGGTAGAAATACAACACACAGAGCAGTACTCTACATCTCTCTGGGAACAGGTAGAAATACAACACACAGAGCAGTACTCTACATCTCTCTAGGAGCAGGTAGAAATACAACACACAGAGCAGTATTTTACATCTCCCTAGGAACATGTAGAAATACAACACACAGAGCAGTACATATCTACATCTCTCTAGGAGCAGGTAGAAATACAACACACAGAGCAGTACTCTACATCTCTCTAGGAGCAGGTAGAAATACAACACACAGAGCAGTACTCTACATCGCTCTATGAGCAGGTAGAAATACATCACACAGAGCAGTACTCTACATTTCTCTTGGAGCATGTAGAAATACAACACCCAGAGCAGTACTCTACATTTCTCTTGGAGCATGTAGAAATACAACACCCAGAGCAGTACTCTACATCTCTCTAGGAGCAGGTAGAAATACAACACACAGAGCAGTACTCTACATCTCTCTAGGAACAGGTAGAAATACAACACACAGAGCAGTACTCTACACAATCTATTCCACCTGCTAGCAGAACCGGGCGATTCACATCTGAGGCCCCAATATGTCGCAGCGGAAAGAACCATTTTGCTGTTTTAAAAGATGCTTTCCTGCAATTCTACACATTTTGCTGTTTTAAAAGATGCTTTCCTGCAATTCTACACATTTTGCTGTTTTAAAAGATGCTTTCCTGCAATTCTACACATTTTGCTTATGCCATATCTGCTGTACTTCCAAATACTTATTTTCCACCATAATTTGCAAATAAATTCATTAAAAATCCTACAATGTGGTTTTCTGGATTTTTTATTTATTTTGTCTGTCATAGTTGAATTGTACCTATGATGAAAATTACAGGCCTCTCTCATCTTTTTTAAGTGGGAGAACTTGCACAATTGGTGGCTGACTTTTTTTGCCCCACTGTATGCTGTAATCAGCGCTTGGCTTGGACTGAAAGAGGTGCCGGTACTCATTATGGGTGCAGCTATTGTTCATTTTTAGGAGTAGGAACTCCTCAATACTTTTGAGCCCTCCTGTAGGTTTTAACTCCAACCCTGTTCCAAGAGAAAGACCCTCCTGTAGGTTTTAACTCCAACCCTGTTCCTGTAGAGAAACCCTCCTGTAGGTTTAAACTCCAACCCTGTTCCTGTAGAGAAACCCTCCTGTAGGTTTTAACTCCAACCCTGTTCCTAGAGAGATACCCTCCTGTAGGTTTTAAATCCAACCCTGTTCCTGGAGAGAGATCCTCCTGTAGGAGTTTTAAAAAATGACAGAAGGGAATCTCTCCAGGAATAGGGTGTGGCGTATCTCTGGTGAAGAGTATCTCTGGTGTAGAGTATCTCTGGTCTGGAGTATCTCCGGTGTAGAGTATCTCTGGTGTAGAGTATCTCTGGTGTGGAGTATCTCTGGTGTAGTGTATCTCTGGTGTAGTGTATCTCTGGTGTGGAGTATCTCTGGTGTAGAGTATCTCTGGTGTAGAGTATCTCTGGTGTAGTGTATCTCTGGTGTAGAGTATCTCTGGTGTAGAGTATCTCTGGTGTAGAGTATCTCTGGTGTAGAGTATCTCTGGTGTAAAGTATCTCTGGTGTAGAGTATCTCTGGTGTAGTGTATCTCTGGTGTAGAGTATCTCTGGTGTAGAGTATCTCTGGTGTAGAGTATCTCTGGTGTAGAGTATCTCTGGTGTATTGTATCTCTGTTGTGGAGTATCTCTAGTGTAGAGTATCTCTGGTGTAGAGTATCTCTGGTGTTGAGTATCTCTGGTGTAGAGTATCTCTAGTGTAGAGTATCTCTAGTGTAGAGTATCTCTGGTGTAGAGTATCTCTAGTGTAGAGTATCTCTGGTGTAGAGTATCTCTGGTGTATTGTATATCTGGTGTGGAGTATCTCTGGTGTAGAGTATCTCTAGTGTAGAGTATCTCTGGTGTGGAGTATCTCTGGTGTAGAGTATCTCTAGTGTAGAGTATCTCTGGTGTAGAGTATCTCTGGTGTATTGTATATCTCACACATGCAGTACAATACAATCCACCAATCTGTATTATAATACATTACAATGTATTGTCCAATTTTTATTATATTACATTATACTGTATTGTCCAATCTGTAATATATTACATTACAATGTATTGTCCAATCTGTAATATATTACATTATACAGTATTGTCCAATCTGTAATATATTACATTACAATGTATTGTCCAATCTGTAATATATTACATTATACTGTATTGTCCAATCTGTAATATATTACATTATACTGTATTGTCCAATCTGTAATATATTACATTACAATGTATTGTCCAATCTGTAATATATTACATTATACTGTATTGTCCAATCTGTAATATATTACATTATACTGTATTGTCCAATCTGTAATATATTACATTATACAGTATTGTCCAATCTGTAATATATTACATTACAATGTATTGTCCAATCTGTAATATATTACATTATACTGTATTGTCCAATCTGTAATATATTACATTACAATGTATTGTCCAATCTGTAATATATTACATTATACTGTATTGTCCAATCTGTAATATATTACATTACATTGTATTGTCCAATCTGTAATATATTACATTGTACTGTATTGTCCAATCTGTAATATATTACATTATACTGTATTGTCCAATCTGTAATATATTACATTACAATGTATTGTCCAATCTGTAATATGTTACATTATACTGTATTGGCCAATCTGTATTATATTACATTACATTGTATTGTCCAATCTGTAATATATTACATTATACTGTATTGTCCAATCTGTAATATATTACATTACAATGTATTGTCCAATCTGTAATATATTACATTATACTGTATTGTCCAATCTGTAATATATTACATTACATTGTATTGTCCAATCTGTAATATATTACATTACAATGTATTGTCCAATCTGTAATATATTACATTATACTGTATTGTCCAATCTGTAATATATTACATTACATTGTATTGTCCAATCTGTAATATATTACATTATACTGTATTGTCCAATCTGTAATATATTACATTATACTGTATTGTCCAATCTGTAATATATTACATTACAATGTATTGTCCAATCTGTAATATGTTACATTATACTGTATTGGCCAATCTGTATTATATTACATTACATTGTATTGTCCAATCTGTAATATATTACATTATACTGTATTGTCCAATCTGTAATATATTACATTACAATGTATTGTCCAATCTGTAATATATTACATTATACTGTATTGTCCAATCTGTAATATATTACATTACATTGTATTGTCCAATCTGTAATATATTACATTATACTGTATTGTCCAATCTGTAATATATTACATTATACTGTATTGTCCAATCTGTAATATATTACATTACAATGTATTGTCCAATCTGTAATATATTACATTATACTGTATTGTCCAATCTGTAATATATTACATTATACTGTATTGTCCAATCTGTAATATATTACATTACAATGTATTGTCCAATCTGTAATATATTACATTATACTGTATTGTCCAATCTGTAATATATTACATTATACTGTATTGTCCAATCTGTAATATATTACATTATACTGTATTGTCCAATCTGTAATATATTACATTACAATGTATTGTCCAATCTGTAATATATTACATTATACTGTATTGTCCAATCTGTAATATATTACATTACAATGTATTGTCCAATCTGTAATATATTACATTATACTGTATTGTCCAATCTGTAATATATTACATTACATTGTATTGTCCAATCTGTAATATATTACATTATACTGTATTGTCCAATCTGTAATATATTACATTATACTGTATTGTCCAATCTGTAATATATTACATTATACTGTATTGTCCAATCTTTAATATATTACATTACAATGTATTGTCCAATCTGTAATATATTACATTATACTGTATTGTCCAATCTGTAATATATTACATTATACTGTATTGTCTAATCTGTAGTATATTACATTATACTGTATTGTAATATAGTAATACATTGTGAATATAGATATTATACTGCATTGTCCAATTGGTATTATATTACATTATACTGTATTGTAATATAGTAATACATTGTGAATATTGATATTATATTACATTATACTGTATTGTAATATAGTAATACATTGTGAATATAGATATTATATTACATTATACTGTATTGTAATATAGTAATACATTGTGAATATAGATATTATATGAATTGTGGATGTGTATGAATATAATGTACCGTTTGGGAAGCAGTCCATATTGTCCTATAGCGTCTGAGAATGACCTTATCC
>NC_088231.1:28574277-28584277 GCF_036934945.1 Oncorhynchus masou masou
GGTTGTATAGACTAGAACCCACCCAGGTTGTATAGACTAGGACCCACCCAGGTTGTATAGACTAGAACCCACCCAGGTTGTATAGACTAGAACCCACCCAGGTTGTATAGACTAGAACCCACCCAGGTTGTATAGACCAGAACCCACCCAGGTTGTATAGAGGGTGAATGGACTAGGACATACCCAGGTTGTATAGAGGGTGAATGGACTTGTACCTACCCAGGTTGTATAGAGGGTGAATGGTCTACTATCTACCCAGGTTGTATAGAGGGTGAATGGTCTACTATCTACCCAGGTTGTATAGAGGGTGAATGGTCTACTATCTTCCCAGGTTGTATAGAGGGTGAATGGACTAGTACCTACCCAGGTTGTAGAGAGGGTGAATGGTCTACTATCTACCCAGGTTCTATAGAGGGTGAATGGACTAGGACCTACCCAGGTTGTATAGAGGGTGAATGGACTAGGACCTACCCAGGTTGTATAGAGGGTGAATGGACTAGGACCTACCCAGGTTGTATAGAGGGTGAATGGACAAGTACCCCCCCAGGTTGTATAGAGGGTGAATGGTCTACTATCTACCCAGGTTGTATAGAGGGTGAATGGACTAGTACCTACCCAGGTTGTACAGAGGGTGAATGGTCTACTATCTACCCAGGTTGTACAGAGGGTGAATGGTCTACTATCTACCCAGGTTCTATAGAGGGTGAATGGTCTACTATCTTCACAGGTTGTATAGAGGGTGAATGGACTAGTAACTACCCAGATTGTATAGAGGGTGAATGGACTAGTACCCCCAGGTTGTATAGAGGGTGAATGGTCTATTATCTACCCAGGTTGTATAGAGGGTGAATGGACTAGTACCTACCCAGGTTGTATAGAGGGTGAATGGTCTACTATATACCCAGGTTGTATAGAGGGTGAATGGTCTACTATCTACCCAGGTTGTATAGAGGGTGAATGGTCTAGTAACTACCCAGGTTGTATAGAGGGTGAATGGACTAGTACCAACCCAGGTTGTATAGAGGGTGAATGGTCTAGTAACTACCCAGGTTGTATAGAGGGTGAATGGACTAGTACCCCCCCAGGTTGTATAGAGGGTGAATGGTCTACTATCTACCCAGGTTGTATAGAGGGTGAATGGTCTACTATCTACCCAGGTTGTATAGAGGGTGAATGGTCTACCACCCACCCAGGTTGTATAGAGGGTGAATGTCTACTACCCACCCAGGTTGTATAGAGGGTGAATGGTCTACTACCTACCCAAGTTGTATAGAGGGTGAATGGTCTACTATCTACCCAGGTTGTATAGAGGGTGAATGGACTAGTACCTACCCAGGTTGTATAGAGGGTGAATGGTCTACTACCTACCCAAGTTGTATAGAGGGTGAATGGACTAGTACCTACCCAGGTTGTATAGAGGGTGAATGGTCTAGTAACTACCCAGGTTGTATAGAGGGTGAATGGACTAGTACCCCCCCAGGTTGTATAGAGGGTGAATGGTCTACTATCTACCCAGGTTGTATAGAGGGTGAATGGTCTACTATCTACCCAGGTTGTATAGAGGGTGAATGGTCTACCACCCACCCAGGTTGTATAGAGGGTGAATGTCTACTACCCACCCAGGTTGTATAGAGGGTGAATGGTCTACTACCTACCCAAGTTGTATAGAGGGTGAATGGTCTACTATCTACCCAGGTTGTATAGAGGGTGAATGGACTAGTACCTACCCAGGTTGTATAGAGGGTGAATGGTCTACTACCTACCCAAGTTGTATAGAAGGTGATTGGACTAGGACCTACCCAGGTTGTATAGAGGGTGAATGGTCTACTACCTACCCAGGTTGTATAGAGGGTGATTGGACTAGGTCCTACCCAGGTTGTATAGAGGGTGAATGGTCTACTATCTCCCCAGGTTGTATAGAGGGTGATTGGACTAGGTCCTACCCAGGTTGTATAGAGGGTGAATGGACTAGGACCTACCCAGGTTGTATAGAGGGTGAATGGACTAGGACCCACCTGGTATAAGGGATGGCACATCCCATCGATGTAGTTGACCTGTACCCAGGTTGTATAGAGGGTGAATGGACTAGGACCCACCTGGTATAAGGGATGGCACATCCCATCGATGTAGTTGACCTGTACCCAGGTTGTATAGAGGGTGAATGGACTAGGACCCACCTGGTATAAGGGATGGCACATCCCATCGATGTAGTTGACCTGTAGCCAGGTTGTATAGAGGGTGAATGGACTAGGACCCACCTGGTATAAGGGATGGCACATCCCATCGATGTAGTTGACCTGTACCCAGGTTGTATAGAGGGTGAATGGACTAGGACCCACCTGGTATAAGGGATGGCACATCCCATCGATGTAGTTGACCTGTACCCAGGTTGTATAGAGGGTGAATGGACTAGGACCCACCTGGTATAAGGGATGGCACATCCCATCGATGTAGTTGACCTGTACCCAGGTTGTATAGAGGGTGAATGGACTAGGACCCACCTGGTATAAGGGATGGCACATCCCATCGATGTAGTTGACCTGTACCCAGGTTGTATAGAGGGTGAATGGACTAGGACCCACCTGGTATAAGGGATGGCACATCCCATCGATGTAGTTGACCTGTAGCCAGGTTGTATAGAGGGTGAATGGACTAGGACCCACCTGGTATAAGGGATGGCACATCCCATCGATGTAGTTGACCTCTACCCAGGTTGTATAGAGGGTGAATGGACTAGGACCCACCTGGTATAAGGGATGGCACATCCCATCGATGTAGTTGACCTGTACCCAGGTTGTATAGAGGGTGAATGGACTAGGACCCACCTGGTATAAGGGATGGCACATCCCATCGATGTAGTTGACCTGTACCCAGGTTGTATAGAGGGTGAATGGACTAGGACCCACCTGGTATAAGGGATGGCACATCCCATCGATGTAGTTGACCTGCACCCAGGTTGTATAGAGGGTGAATGGACTAGGACCCACCTGGTATAAGGGATGGCACATCCCATCGATGTAGTTGACCTGTAGCCAGGTTGTATAGAGGGTGAATGGACTAGGACCCACCTGGTATAAGGGATGGCACATCCCATCGATGTAGTTGACCTGTAGCCAGGTTGTATAGAGGGTGAATGGACTAGGACCCACCTGGTATAAGGGATGGCACATCCCATCGATGTAGTTGACCTGTAGCCAGGTTGTATAGAGGGTGAATGGACTAGGACCCACCTGGTATAAGGGATGGCACATCCCATCGATGTAGTTGACCTGCACCCAGGTTGTATAGAGGGTGAATGGACTAAGACCCACCTGGTATAAGGGATGGCACATCCCATCGATGTAGTTGACCCATACCCAGGTTGTATAGAGGGTGAATGGACTAGGACCCACCTGGTATAAGGGATGGCACATCCCATCGATGTAGTTGACCTGTACCCAGGTTGTATAGAGGGTGAATGGACTAGGACCCACCTGGTATAAGGGATGGCACATCCCATCCATGTAGTTGACCTGTACCCAGGTTGTATAGAGGGTGAATGGACTAGGACCCACCTGGTATAAGGGATGGCACATCCCATCGATGTAGTTGACCTGCACCCAGGTTGTATAGAGGGTGAATGGACTAGGACCCACCTGGTATAAGGGATGGCACATCCCATCGATGTAGTTGACCTGTACCCAGGTTGTATAGAGGGTGAATGGACTAGGACCCACCTGGTATAAGGGATGGCACATCCCATCGATGTAGTTGACCTGTACCCAGGTTGTATAGAGGGTGAATGGACTAGGACCCACCTGGTATAAGGGATGGCACATCCCATCGATGTAGTTGACCTGTACCCAGGTTGTATAGAGGGTGAATGGACTAGGACCCACCTGGTATAAGGGATGGCACATCCCATCGATGTAGTTGACCTGTACCCAGGTTGTATAGAGGGTGAATGGACTAGGACCCACCTGGTATAAGGGATGGCACATCCCATCGATGTAGTTGACCTGTACCCAGGTTGTATAGAGGGTGAATGGACTAGGACCCACCTGGTATAAGGGATGGCACATCCCATCGATGTAGTTGACCTGTACCCAGGTTGTATAGAGGGTGAATGGACTAGGACCCACCTGGTATAAGGGATGGCACATCCCATCGATGTAGTTGACCTGTACCCAGGTTGTATAGAGGGTGAATGGACTAGGACCCACCTGGTATAAGGGATGGCACATCCCATCGATGTAGTTGACCTGTACCCAGGTTGTATAGAGGGTGAATGGACTAGGACCCACCTGGTATAAGGGATGGCACATCCCATCGATGTAGTTGACCTGTACCCAGGTTGTATAGAGGGTGAATGGACTAGGACCCACCTGGTATAAGGGATGGCACATCCCATCGATGTAGTTGACCTGCATGTGAGGAAGACGAGTGCTGTTGTCTCTGTTCATCATGTCCTGGGGACAAACAGATGGAACTTATTGTCACGCCTGCAACACCACAAACCTCAACTGAGTTCACAATAATATGAGTTAACATGTTGTCCTGCAGGTCAGAGGTCAACTGAGTTTAACATTAATATGAGTTAACATGTTGTCTTGCAGGTCAGAGGTCAACTGAGTTAACATTAATATGAGTTAACATGTTGTCCTGCAGGTCAGAGGTCAACTGAGTTAAACATGTTATCTTGCAGGTCAGAGGTCAACTGAGTTAAACATGTTGTCCTGCAGGTCAGAGGTCAACTGAGTTAAACATGTTATCTTGCAGGTCAGAGGTCAACTGAGTTAAACATGTTGCCCTGCAGGTCAGAGGTCAACTGAGTTAACATTAATATGAGTTAACATGTTGTCCTGCAGGTCAGAGGTCAACTGAGTTAAACATGTTATCTTGCAGGTCAGAGGTCAACTGAGTAAAACATGTTGTCCTGCAGGTCAGAGGTCAACTGAGTTAAACATGTTGTCCTGCAGGTCAGAGGTCAACTGAGTTAACATGTTGTCTTGCAGGTCAGAGGTCAACTGAGTTAACATGTTGTCTTGCAGGTCAGAGGTCAACTGAGTTAACATGTTGTCCTGCATGTCAGAGGTCAACTGAGTTAACATGCAGGTCAGAGGCCAACTGAGTTAACATGTTATCTTGCAGGTCAGAGGTCAACTGAGTTAACATGTTGTCTTGCAGGTCAGAGGTCAAATGAGTTAACATGCAGGTCAGAGGTCCACTGAGTTAACATGTTGTCCTGCAGGTCAGAGGTCAACTGAGTTAACATGTCATCTTGCAGGTCAGAGGTCAACTGAGTTAACATGCAGGTCAGAGGTCCACTGAGTTAACATGTTATCTTGCAGGTCAGAGGTCAAATGAGTTAACATGCAGGTCAGAGGTCAACTGAGTTAACATGTTGTCTTGCAGGTCAGAGGTCCACTGAGTTATCATGTTGTCCTGCAGGTCAGAGGTCAAATGAGTTAACATGCAGGTCAGAGGTCCACTGAGTTAACATGTTATCTTGCAGGTCAGAGGTCAACTGAGTTAACATGTTGTCTTGGAACTTAGTTCAACATCAAACCTGTTGTAAGTAGCGAAGTTCCGTGCATTGAGGTTTGAAGTTGAACTAAGTTCCAGGCAGCGATAGCTACATGTGATAGCAGCGATAGCATCATGTGATAGCAGCGATAGCTACATGTGAAAGCAGCGATAGCTACATGTGATAGCAGCGATAGCTACATGTGATAGCAGCGATAGCTACATGTGATAGCAGCGATAGCTACATGTGATAGCAGCGATAGCTACATGTGATAGCAGCGATAGCTACATGTGATAGCAGCGACAGCTACATGTGATAGCAGCGACAGCTACATGTGATAGCAGCGACAGCTACATGTGATAGCAGCGACAGCTACATGTGATAGCAGCGATAGCTACATGTGACAGCAGCGATAGCTACATGTGACAGCAGCGATAGCTACATGTGACAGCAGCGATAGCTACATGTGACAGCAGCGATAGCTACATGTGACAGCAGCGATAGCTACATGTGACAGCAGCGATAGCTACATGTGATAGCAACGATAGCTACATGTGACAGCAGCGATAGCTACATGTGATAGCAGCGATAGCTACATGTGGCAGCAGCGATAGCTACATGTGACAGCAGCAATAGCTACATGTGACAGCAGCGATAACTACATGTGATAGCAGTGATAGCTACATGTGATAGCAGCGATAGCTACATGTGATAGCAGCGATAGCTACATGTGACAGCAGCGATAGCTACATGTGATAGCAGCGATAGCTACATGTGATAGCAGCGATAGCGACATGTGATAGCAGCGATAGCGACATGTGATAGCAGCGATAGCGACATGTGATAGCAGCGATAGCTACATGTGATAGCAGCGATAGCTACATGTGACAGCAGCGATAGCTACATGTGACAGCAGCGATAGCTACTTACGACAGGTTTGATGTTGAACTCTTCCTTCTCTCGGTCTCCTTGAGCGAAAAACTCTGATGCCACCAACCTAGCTGTCTGAGGAGGGAGAGAATGAGGTATAAACTATGTGTGTGTGTGTGTGTGTGTGTGTGTGTGTGTGTGTGTGTGTGTGTGTGTGTGTGTGTGTGTGTGTGTGTGTGTGTGCGCGCGCTTACCCTCTTCTGAATATGCCAAGGCTTTGTAATGGCAGCAATGTCGCTGGCTGTCATCAGCATCGACCTGGACACACACACACACACACACACACACACACACACACACCATTGGATCAGTCGATCAAGACTAGATGGTCAAAACTAAATAGGGCTCTGGTCTATAGTAGTACACTATATAGGGAATAGGGCTCTGGTCTAAAGTAGTACCACTATATAGGGAATAGGGTCTATAGTAGTGTACTATATAGGGAATAGGGCTCTGGTCTATAGTAGTACACTATATAGGGAATAGGGCTCTGGTCTAAAGTAGTACCACTATATAGGGAATAGGGCTCTGGTCTATAGTAGTAACACTATATAGGGAATAGGGCTCTGGTCTATAGTAGTAACACTATATAGGGAATAGGGCTCTGGTCTATAGTAGTACCACTATATAGGGAATAGGGCTCTGGTCTATAGTAGTGTACTATATAGGGAATAGGGCTCTGGTCTATAGTAGTAACACTATATAGGGAATAGGGCTCTGGTCTATAGTAGTGCACTATATAGGGAATAGGGCTCTGGTCTATAGTAGTGTACTATATAGGGAATAGGGCTCTGGTCTATAGTAGTGTACTATATAGGGAATAGGGCTCTGGTCTATAGTAGTGTACTATATAGGGAATAGGGCTCTGGTCTATAGTAGTGTACTATATAGGGAATAGGGCTCTGGTCTATAGTCGTACCACTATATAGGGAATAGGGCTCTGGTCTATAGTAGTACCACTATATAGGGAATAGGGCCCTGGTCTATAGTAGTAACAATATATAGGGAATAGGGCTCTGGTCTATAGTAGTACCACTATATAGGGAATAGGGCTCTGGTCTATAGTAGTACCACTATATAGAGAATAGGGCTCTGGTCTAAAGTAGTACCACTATATAGGGAATAGGGCTCTGGTCTATAGTAGTGCCACTATATAGGGAATAGGGCTCTGGTCTATAGTAGTACCACTATATAGGGAATAGGGCCCTGGTCTATAGTAGTAACAATATATAGGGAATAGGGCTCTGGTCTATAGTAGTGCACTATATAGGGAATAGGGCTCTGGTCTATAGTAGTACCACTATATAGGGAATAGGGCTCTGGTCTAAAGTAGTACCAATATATAGGGAATAGGGCTCTGGTCTAAAGTAGTACCACTATATAGGGAATAGGGCCCTGGTCTATAGTAGTACCACTATATAGGGAATAGGGCTCTGGTCTATAGTAGTGCACTATATAGGGAATAGGGCCCTGGTCTATAGTAGTACCACTATATAGGGAATAGGGCTCTGGTCTAAAGTAGTACCACTATATAGGGAATAGGGCCCTGGTCTATAGTAGTGCACTATTTAGGGAATAGGGTTCTATAAAGTAGTGCACTATATAGGGAATAGGGCTCTGGTCTAAAGTAGTACCAATATATAGGGAATAGGGCTCTGGTCTAAAGTAGTGCACTATATAGGGAATAGGGCTCTGGTCTATAGTAGTACCACTATATAGGGAATAGGGTGTCAAACAAGTGCACTACATAGGGAATAGGGTGTCATAAAGTAGTGCACTACGTAATGCAGATAGGTGTGTCCCAAACGGGACCTCGTGCACTACTTTAGGCCCATAGGGCTGCAGTCTAAAGTAGTGCACTATATAGGGTTTAGGACGCTCACCTTAGTAAGTCTCTGTGCCTGTCCTCCTCCCACCTCACTCCTCTCTGACCCAGTTCAAAGAACTCTGCCCTCCTCCTGAACACACACACACACACACACACACACACACACACACACACACACACACACACACAATTTTGCGCGCCCAATTTTTCAGTTTTTGATTTGTTAAAAAGTTTGAAATATCCAATAAATGTCATTCCACTTCATGATTGTGTCCCACTTGTTGTTGAGTCTTCACAAAAAAATACAGTTTTATATCTTTATGTTTGAAGCGTGAAATGTGGCAAAAGGTCGCAAAGTTCAAGGGTGCCGAATACTTTCGCAAGGCACTGTATATAGTACAGTATACATACTCTATATAATTCGTTATATAGTACAGAATACATACTATATATAAGTACATATATAGTACAGTATACATACTCTATATAATTCGTTATATAGTACAGAATACATACTATATATAAGTACATATATAGTACAGTATACATACTCTATATAATTAGTTATATAGTACAGAATACATACTATATATAAGTACATATATAGTACAGTATACATACTCTATATAATTAGTTATATAGTACAGAATACATACTATATATAAGTACATATATAGTACAGTATACATACTCTATATAATTAGTTATATTGTACAGAATACATACTATATATAAGTACATATATAGTACAGTATACATACCCTATATAATTAGTTATATAGTACAGAATACATACTATAAATAAGTACATATATAGTACAGTATACATACTCTATATAATTAATTATATAGTACAGAATACATACTATATATAAGTACATATATAGTACAGTATACATACTCTATATAATTAGTTATATAGTACAGAATACATACTATATATAAGTACATATATAGTACAGTATACATACTCTATATAAGTACATATATAGTACAGTATACATACTCTATATAATTAGTTATATAGTACAGAATACATACTATATATAAGTACATATATAGTACAGTATACATACTCTATATAATTAGTTATATAGTACAGAATACATACTATATATAAGTACATATATAGTACAGTATACATACTCTATATAATTAGTTATATAGTACAGAATACATACTATATAAAAGTACATATATAGTACAGTATACATACTCTATATAAGTACATATATAGTACAGTATACATACTCTATATAATTAGATATATAGTACAGAATACATACTCTATATAAGTACATATATAGTACAGTATACATACTCTATATAATTAGTTATATAGTACAGAATACATACTATATATAAGTACATATATAGTACAGTATACATACTCCATGTAGACAGCCAGGTCCGTAGCCAGGATGGCTTTCTCTATCATGGGTAACACTGTCCTGTAGTCATCAGGACACAGACCACTGAGGATCTGACTTCCCTGGGGGGGAGGGAGAGGGAGAGGGTGAGACACAGAGAAGAGAGATAGATAAAGAGACAGAGAGGGAGAAAGAGAGAGAGAGAGAGACACACAGAGAGAGAGGGGGAGACAGAGACAGAGAGAGAGAGAGAGAGAGACAGAGAGAGAGACAGAGAGAGAGAGAGAGACAAAGAGAGGAGAGAAGGAGAGAGACAGAGAAGAGTGAGTCAATGATGGATAAAGAAATGGATGATCAAAAGAACAA